>NC_057711.1:9857515-9892711 GCF_004010195.1 Chiloscyllium plagiosum | reverse complement strand
GAGAACGTGCAAACTCCACACAGTCAGTCGCCTGAGTCGGGAATTGAACCCGGGTCTCTGGCGCTGCGAGGCAGCAGTGCTAACCACTGTGCCACCGTGCCGCCCATACTGAAGAAAAGTATTCATTCAGTGTCTCCCCAATCTCTTCCGCCTCCACACGCAACTTCCCCCTACTATCCTTGACTGGACCTATTCCTACCCTAGTCATTCTTTTATTCCTAACATACCTATAGAAAGCCTTGGGGTTTTCCCTAATCCTATCGACTAAGGACCTTTCATGTCCCCTCCTTGCTGCTTTTAGCTCTCTCTTCAGGTCCTTCCTGGCTACCCTATAACTCTCAATCGCCCCAATTGAACCTTCACGTCTCATCTTGAGATAGGCCGCCCTCTTCCATTTAACAAGGGATTCCAATTCCTTATTAAACCACGGCTCCCTCGCACGACCCTTTCCTACCTGCCTGACAGGTACATAATTATCAAGGACACTCAATAGTTGCCCCTTGAACAAGTTCCACATATCATTTACACTCTTGCCTTGGAGTCTACTTTTCCAAGCCACACATCCTAAGTCATGCCTCACCGCATCATAATTTCCCTTACCCCAGCTATAATTCTTGCCCTGCAGTACACACTTATCCCTCTCCATCACGAGTGTAAAAATCACCGAATTATGGTCACAATCACCGAATTATGGAATGAATCCGGTTGGGGGCAGGGAGCAGTGGAAGGAATGGGAAAAGGCAGGGAAGGGAGTCAGGGGCTGGGGAGGTGGAAGATGAGGTATTGTTCCTCTAATTTGCACTGTGGTTCATTTTGGAAATGGAGAAGGCCAAGGATGGTCATGTTGAAAAGGGAGTGGTTGGGAATCTTGGCCTCCTCCATTACCACAACGAATCACAGCGCATTCGGAGGAAGAACACCTCATTTACGGCCTGGGCAGCCTACAGCCCAGAGGACTCAACATTGAGTTCTTCAATTTCAAATAACCTCCCTCCCCATTCCCCAACTCCCCAGCCCCTCCCCATCCCTTCCTCTGCCCCGTGCCACCAACTGGATTCATTCCTCCCATTGACCAACCAGGTCATACCCTCTCCCACTTCACCTATCCCCATGTCACCCCGCCACCCCCTTTATCTGCAGCTTCGACCCCCAGTCCTGAAGAAGGGTTACACCTGAAATGTCGACTTCTCCACCTCCTTGGATTTCTCCAAACTGCCTGGCTTTCTGTGTTCTTCCAGCCTCCTGCCTGTCCATTTTGGATTCCAGCATCTGCAGGTTTTTTTTTGTTAAAAACCAAACCAAACAAGAGAAAAGAATTGAGAGTGTGGTGCTGGAAAAGCACAGCAGGTCAGGCAGCATCAGAGGAGCAGAAGAATCGACGTTTCGGGCAAAAGCCCTAATTCAGAAGGTCTGAATTCAGAAGAGAGTGACTTTGAGCTGGCTGATCAGAGCTCATATAATGTGCACATGTAAATAAAGGGTGACTTGGTGATGGATACTGACCTCTGTGCAGTTATTTCAGAAGCAAAGGATATGGGGAAAAAGCAGAAGCAGGATATTGAATTGGAAGATCAAATATGATCATAACGAAAAGCCAAATGGCCTATTCCTGCACCTATTTTCTATGTTGAAGTTGATACTTCACCAAAAAAATTCAACCCAAACTATTTGTTTAGGTTGCTGGAAAATCCTTATGCCCCATTTTAAATTCCACTGACTAGCTGTAATGAAGGGGAAGCGGTGGTGGCATGGTGGTAATATTACAAAACTTGTAATCCAGAACACTTCTCCAACCTTCTTGCGGGTATGGATTTGAATACCAAAATAACAAATGGTGAAAATTGAACTCAATTTTTTAATCCGATTTTTTTTAAAAAAGTGAATCTAATGCAATCATGTATTTTTAGGTGGCTCAGTGGTTAGCACTGCTGCCTCACAGCACCAGCGACCTGGGTTCGAGACCAGCCTTGGGCAACTGTCTGTGTGGAGTTTGCACATTCTTCCTGTGTCTGTGTGGGTTTCCTCTGAATGCTCCTATTTCCTCCCACAGTCCAAAGATGTGCAGGTTAGGTGTATTGGCCATGCTAAATTACCCTGATGTATAGGCTAGGTGGATTAACCATAACAAATGTGGTTTATGGAGTTTAGGTGGGATGATCTTCAGAGGGTCAATGCAAACTTGATGGACCAAATGGCCTCTAACCACACTTAGGGATTCTATGAATAAAACCATTTTCTCTTGCTAATCTTTACATTTTTACATACGGAGAAACTTTTACAATGCAATTATTCTTATTCTATTATTCCTCTTAATCTTTTTCTTGGTCTTTGTGTACAGAATTCTATAAACTTCACAATCTTCAGATTTCATACTTAGCAACTTTCTAGACTTTTTCTTTTGATTTCCATTGTTAGCCATGGTTGGAGCATTAATCTTGTATAAAAAATGTACTTTTGATGTAAACTTTTTTTACAGATTTAGAGGAGGTTTCAGAAAAGTTCTTTCACCGAGATGATGATAGATATCTGGAACCCACTGCCTGAAGGGGTGGTAGAGGTAGTTTCAGGAGATGGTCATACCCCTTAGATTAGTTACCTCGAATTTGGTGAGTAGACAGGGATAAGAGGGTGTGACTATGAGCGAGACAGGTGGAGGAATCTAAGAGGTAGTGCTGAAGGCATCTCACTCCTTGAGCTTGTCTAATAGCTTTGAGATTCTTGCTCATTGTGTTGATGAAAGCAAGGTGTGTAGGCACTGTTCTGCAGGGAGCCATTTAAGATGGGTAGAAAAGAGAAATGTAGTTGTAATCAAGGATGGTATAGTCAGGGGAATGGACACTGTTCTTTGAGAGTCCCGAAGGGTATGTTGTCTGCCTAGTGCCCGGGTTCAGGATATCTCATCTGGGCTGCAGAGGACCTTGAAGTGGGAGGGGAAAGATCCAGTTGGAATGGCCCATGTAGGTATCAACAACATTGGTGAAAAGAGGATCTGCTGAGGGAATATGTGCAGCCCGGGGCTAAATTGAAAAGCATAACCAAAAAGATAATAATTCCTGCTTACTACCTGAGCCATGAGCTAATTAGCAATGGGTCAGCAAGATTAAAGAAGTAAACACATGGCTCAAAGATTGATTTTGGAGAAATGGGTTTAAGTTCATGGGATATTAGTACCAGTACTTGGGAAGGAGGGAGATGTTCCGATGGGACTGACGATTTGAATAACTTTGTGGGGGGAGGGTTCAATTGAGTGGCAAAGGGTAAAAGAGCGGAGCGCTCAGCAGAGGTTATTAAAGTTTCCAGAACAAGTAGCAGGACTGAGAGTATGGAAAGGGTCAGGAGGCTAGGGATTAAGGGTTAGTTGGAGGCCATGGTCTAGTGGTATTATCATTGGACTGTTAATCCAGAGATACAGCTAATGTTCGAAACTCATATCAGTGGAATTTGAATTCAATACCAATCTGGAATTAGGAGTCAGTGAAGACAGTGAAACCATTGCTGATTGTCAAAATAACTCATTTGGTTCACTAATGTACTTTAGGAAAGGAAACTGTTGTTCCTACCTGACCTGGACTACACATGACTCCATATCTACAATAACATAGTGAGCTCTTAACTGCTGTCTAGGATGGGCTATAAATGCAGGACTATCTAGGGACACCCTTATCCCATGAATGAATTAAAATAAGAATGTAACTTCAGGCACAGCATTTAAGGAAACAACTGTGAGAAGGGGGTACTGTCAGTGGATGTAGGGGAAGAGGTGTATACATGGCTTTCCAGAAGACATTCGATAGGGTGCTGCATAAAAGACTCATCCATAAGATAAGAATGCATAGAATTATGGATAACTTACTACCATGGATAGAGGACTGGTTAACCAGTAGAAAGCAGAGAGTAGGGATAAATGGATGTTTCTCTGGTTGGAGATCAGTGGAGAGCGGAGTGCTGCAGGGGTCAGTGTTGGACCCACAACTGTTCATGATATATATAAATGATTTGGAAGAGGAGACCGAGTGTAACATATTCAAGTTTGCTGATGACATTGAATTGAGTGGAAAGGCAAACTGTGCAGAGGTTGTGGAGAGCCTGCAGACAGATTTAGATAGGTTAAGTGAGCGAGCAAGGGTCTTGCAGATGGAGTACAGTGTTGGTAAATATAAAGTAAAAATAGTAGATCAGGGTATTATTTAAATGGTGAAAGATTTCAGCAAGATGTTGTGCAAAGACTTAAGAGTGCTCGTACATGAATTGCTGAAAGTTGATTTGCAGGTGCAACAGGTACTCAGGAAGGCAAATGGAATATTGGCTTTCATTGCTAGAGGGATTGAATTTAAGAGCAAGGAAGTTCTGCTGCAATTGTACAAGGTGTTGGTGAGGCCGCAACTGGAGTATTCTGCTCAGTTTTGGTCTCCTTACTTGAAGAAGGATAAACTGGGTTCGGAGGGATTTCACCAGGTTGATTCCAGAGATGAGGGGGTTGACCTATGAGGAGAGGTTGAGCCATCTGGGACTGTACTCACTAGAATTTATAAGTGGGGATCTTATAGAAACATAAAATTACGAAGGGGTTAGATAAGATAAAGTCAGGCAAATTGTTTCTGCTGGTGGGTGAGATTAGGACTGGGGACAGGCTTCAGGATTAGGGGGAGTAGATTTAGGACAGAGATGAAGAGAAATTGCTTTTCCCAGAGAGTAGTGTATCTATGGAATTCTGTGCTCAAGGAAGCAGTAGAGGCAGCTTCATTAAATATACTTAAGACACAGTTGGATGGGTTTTTGCATGGTAGGGGAATTAAGAATTGTGGGAATAATGCAAGTAGGAGGAGCTGAGACGATAGATATGGCCTACCCCTGCTTCTATTACTTCGAAGCTATGACTGAGGGTGGTGTACATAAATGCACACTATATACAAACAAGCTTTTAATGAGCTTGTAGTACAGATTGAAATTGGCTGGATGGGTGCAGCATCAGCAACACTCAAGAAGCCTGACACCATCTAAGACATAACAGCCTACTTGATTGGCACTACATCCACAAGCATCCACTACCTTCACCACCGACGCTCAGGAGCAGCAATCTATCTGCACTATGCACTGTAGAAATTCACCATTGATCCTCAGACAGCACCTTCCAAACCAACAACCACTTCCTTCTAGAAGGATAAGGGCAGCAGATATATGGGAACACCACTACCTTCAAGTTCCCCTCCAAATCACTCACCATTCTGACTTAGAAATATATCACCAGAGATATGGCTGCAAGGGTATCAGGGTTGGAAATTAAGTATCCACGGATGCAGTTTCTATTGAAAGAATGGGCACAGGACAGGGTTGCTGCGTTAGTAGGAAATTAAATCCAAAGTCAAGAAATGATTTAGAGTCAGAAGGCATAGAATCTGTGTTGGAAATGTGTTGCTGGAAAAGCGCAGCAGGTCAGGCAGCATCCAGGGAACAGGAGAATCGACGTTTCGGGCATAAGCCCTTCTTCGGGCTTATGCCCGAAACGTCGATTCTCCTGTTCCCTGGATGCTGCCTGACCTGCTGCGCTTTTCCAGCAACACATTTCCAGCTCTGATCTCCAGCACTGTCACTGGGTCAAAATCCTGGAATTTCCATCTAATGGCATTGTGGGACAACTCACAGCAGGCGAACTGCAGTGGTTCAAGAAGGCAGTTCACCACCCCCTTCTCAAGGGCAACTAGGGACAGGTAATAAATGCTGGTCAGCCATCAACACCCATAATGCACAAAAAGAATATGTTTTTAGAAATGTGGCAAGCATGACAGAGATATGGCTGCAAGGGTATCAGGGTTGGAAATTAAGTATCCACGGATGCAGTTTCTATTGAAAGAATGGGCACAGGACAGGGTTGCTGCGTTAGTAGGAAATTAAATCCAAAGTCAAGAAATGATTTAGAGTCAGAAGGCATAGAATCTGTGTTGGAAATGTGTTGCTGGAAAAGCGCAGCAGGTCAGGCAGCATCCAGGGAACAGGAGAATCGACGTTTCGGGCATAAGCCCTTCTTCGGGCTTATGCCCGAAACGTCGATTCTCCTGTTCCCTGGATGCTGCCTGACCTGCTGCGCTTTTCCAGCAACACATTTCCAGCTCTGATCTCCAGCATCAGCAGACCTCACTTTCTCCTCATAGAATCTGTGTTGGTCAAGTTGCAGAACTGCAAAGGAAAAACGTGTTACGACATGGAGGTTAACCCCTCTGTTAATTAAGCCAACATCCAGAAAATCCTCACCTCGTAATCTGTTAAGATATGAGTGACAGAGAGCCCCCAAACTCCACTAGTTAAAGAAAATAACATCAATTTATTTCTAACTCAGAAAGTGAACATTAAACAATAATTATTCACAACTCTAAGCCCCTCTTTCTCTTAACTGCTTACGGTGGCTCAGTGGTTAGCACTGCTGCCTCAGCGCCAGGAACCCGGATTCAACTCCAGCCTTGGGCAACTGTCAGTGTGGAATTTGCACATTCTCCTGATGTCTGCATGGGTTTCCTCCGGGTGTTCTGATTTCCTCCCACAGTTCAAAGATGTGCAGGTTAGGTGAATTGGCCATGATAAATTGCCCACAGTGTTCAGGGATGTGTACGTTAGGTTCATTTGTCATGTGAAGTGTGGAGTAATAGGGTAGAGGAATAGGTCTGGGTGGGATACTCTCTGGACAATTTGTGTGGACTTGGGCCAAATGACCTGCTTCCACCCTGCAGGGATTCTATGATTATAATACCTCTTAACTCTTGTTATAAGAGTGGCACGGTGGCTCAGTGATCAGCACTGCTGCCTCACAGCACCAGGGTCCCAGGTTCGATTCTAGCCTCGGGTGACTATGTGGAGTTTGCACATTCTCCCTGTATCTGCATGGGTTTCCTCCAGGTGCTCTGTTTTCCTCCTACAGTCCAAAGATGTGTGCAGGTCAGGTGAAATAGCCATGCTAAATTGTCCATAGTGTTAGGTGCATTAGTCAGAGGGAAATGGGTCTGGGTGGGTTACCCTTTGGAGGGTCGGTGTGGACTTGTTGGGCTGAAGGGCCTGTTTCCACACTGTAGGCAATCTAATCTGCCTCTAACTCAATAACAATATGCTGTTCCAAATAAGACATTTATTTAAATGGCATCCACTCAATTTCAAAACCACACAGCCACTGTCTTCTTCTGTGTCTTCACTCTTCCAGATGAGGATCTCTGTGGGTCGTCTTCTTTTACTGTGAGTATGTTTCACATAAAAAGGTGCTTTTGATAGAGAGTGTTTCCTAATTTATTGGAGAGTAAGATGTTAGATGGGCAATTAGCTCTCTCCAGTTTTTCTCTGTACAGCAGTTGCTCTCTGACCAATTTTCAAAATGTCTGCAGTTTATACCCCCACCCCCACCCCCCCCTAACATTGAATCATCCCATTGGTTCGATATTGGCAAAATAATAAATTCAAACTCAATTGGGTTTTACTATCCTGTGGTGAAGATTAATAGGAAGCCAGAGGACTGGAATGCCCTTAAAAGCCAGCAGAGGATAATTTTAAAAAGCAATAAGGGGAGAGAAGGTGAAATATGAGAGTAACCAGCTAGAAGATTGCAAGAGTTTTTAAAAATCTGACCTATAAGAGGAATACAAGAGTGGACATTGGACTGCTGTATAATGAGGCTGGAGCAGTAGTAATGGGGAACAAAGAAATGGCAGAGGAACTGAATAGGTAGTTTTTATCAGTTTTCTTGGTGGGCGACACAGTGGCATACCAGATCTTCAAGAGTCTTAGGGGGGAGTAGTGAGTGTAGTGGCTAGGAGATTGGATAAAGAAGTGGCAGATGGAATACTGTGTTGGAAAGTGTCAGGTTATGCACTTTGGTAGGAAGAATAGAAGCATAGACTACTTTCTAAATGGGGAAAGGCATCAGAAATCTGAATCACTAAGGGACTTGGGAGATCTAGTTCAAGATCCTCTTAAGTTTAATGTGCAGTTTAGTTGGTAATGTTGAGTTGGCAGTTAGAAAGCCAAATGAAACGTTAACATTCATTTTGAGAGATTACAAGACTAGAGATGTATTGCTGAGGCTCTGGACAAACTACATTTGGAATATTATGAGCACTTTTGGACCCCATATCTGCTGAGCTGGTGTAAACCACAGTAGGTTTACAAGAACGTTCCTGAGGATAAAGAACTTGTCATATGAGGAAAAGTTAATAAGACTGGTTCTGTACTCAATGAATTTAGAAGGATGATGGGATATCTGGTTGAAACATAGAAAATACTTAGAGGCCTGGATAGAGTTAACATGGTGAAGATGCTTCCACTTGTAGGAGGACAATGACTCGAGGGCACAGTCTCAGAGTGAAGTGACAACCTTGCAGAACTGAGATATGGAAGAATTTCTTTAGGTAGAGACTGGTGAAACTGTCGATATCAGCCGTAGAAGGCAGTGGGTGTCAAGTCAGTGAGTGTATTTAAAAGAGATGGATAGGTTCTTGACTAATAAGTGTGTCAAAGGTTATGGGGAGGAAGCAAGAGAATGGTCTTGAGGAACATATCAGCCATGATTGAATGGTGAAGCAAATGGCTAATTCTGCTCCAATATCTGATGGTCTATGACTCTATGCCAATCCTCTCTCCATGCCAGTATCTTGCTCCTATCACCATGGGCTATTATTTAAATGTTAACGATTGTGTGGTTTGGCCCACATGTTACTTCAGACCACAGTAAATGTGGTTGACTCTTAACTGCCCTTTCAAGTAAGCCATTCACTTCAAGGGCAGTTAGAGATGGACACAAATAATGGGCTTCAAAATGATACCAAATCCCATGAAAGAATTCTTAAAAAAATATTCTTATAATCAATATGAAAATGATTTCTCTATCACTCCACTTAGCTCTTATAACTCTGAGTTATTGTTTGGCAGATGGTGAGAACAGTATTTCAGTGTTAAACTATAGTTGAAGTAAATTACACAGAATTACAAGAAATGCAGGCTGTGGAGAAGATTAAAACAAGATTAGTAAGGAACTGAAAAGCAATAATTATCAGTAAAGACTAAACACGTTTCAAAATTCCAGCACGCACAATATTTTACGTTAATGTGAAACTGTAATTGATTATTGTAACAATCGTTAATATTCTTTAGGGAAGGAAATCTGCTATTTGCATCTGGCCTGGCCTACATGTGACTGTAGACCCACAGTGATGTGGCTGACTCTTAACTACCCATTGAAATGGCCTGGAGAGCCACTCAGTTCAAGGGCAGTTAGGGCTGGGTAACACATGTCTAGCCAGTAACACCTATGAAAGAATACAGAGAAGAAAATCAGAAATGAAATAGGATAGTCAAATTGTGAAAGCATCTATTGTTCGATCAAATTCACCATTGCAGTTCAGCAAATTCACTTTAAATTCTGACTCATTGAACATTTCAAACGCTGAATAATCAACTATCCACACTATTTACATGTTAAAAACATTGCTCATATGTCCCAGAGATTCTCTTACTATATTTACATTTAATTTTTGCAATATTGAGGCTTTTATTATAATGATTTTGCAGGCTCCTATTCTGCTGACCTATGATGATTCATAGTAAGGACTTTGCAGCGACATATGTTTGGAATGTGTTCAAATCACAATAAGTTATCTCTACCCTCTGGAAGGACAAGAACATCCTACATCTTACCATCTTCTCATGCAATTGTCCCAGATTTTTCAACATAGCCCACATCATTCTGGGCGTTAACAGACTGGTGAATGTACTCGACCATGGGGAATCATGTGGGAATTTTTAAATGGCACTAGAAGCATTTGTTCCTTTGTGAGGTCGAAGCATTCTTTATACCTCCCACACCCAGCTGTGAGAAACAAAATAAATGTTTTTACTAAAGTGTCCAACAAAAGTACAATCTGAATTATTCCAGACAGTAAAGCAAAAGCGCTTCACTAAAATAAACGCGAATACAGAATGGGCATATACATGCTATAGGAGAAAGTGAGGACTGCAGATGCTGGAAATCAGAGCTGAAAATGTGTTGCTGGAAAAGCGCAGCAGGTCAGGCAGCATCCAAGGAGCAGGAGAATCGACGTTTCGGGCATGAGCCCTTCTTCAGGAATGAGGAAAGAGTGTCCACCTTGAAGAAGCTCTCCTCTAGCATCTGCAGTCCTCACTTTCTCCAGGTATTTGGTTATCTGGCCTAAAAGATAATTGTTGGTTTGGTGTCAATATTTGGTGGTTCTTGTGAGAAGCTGCTTTGGAAGCGTTTTGTCTTATTATTCACTCATTGAAAATGGGAATTACAAGCTAGGACATTTATTGTTCAGACATAACTGCCTTCTGGAACCTGTCATCCATGTGCTGTAAGTAGCCCCACAATGTTGTTAGGGAGGGAATTCCAGGGCTTTGACCCAATGACACTGAAGGAATTCAAGTGAGTAGCAAGGGAAACTTGCATACAGTAGTGTTTCCATGTATCTGCTGGTTTTGTACCTCCAGATAGTCGAAATCATGTCTTTGGAAGTGCAGTGATAGGAACCAAGTAAACCCCGACCTCAAATTTACCTGGACCGTCTCAGACTCCTCCCTCCCCTTCCTAGACCTCTCCATTTCTATCTCAGACGACCGACTCAACACGGACGTTTACTATAAACCGACTGACTCCCACAGATACCTAGACTACACCTCCTCCCACCCTGCCCCCTGTAAAAACACCATCCCATATTCCCAATTCCTTCGCCTTCGCCGCATCTGCTCCCAGGAGGACCAATTCCAATACCGAACAAACCAGATGGCCTCCTTCTTCAAAGACTGCAGGCCATCTGGGTTGTACTGTATTGGAACTGGTCCTCCTGGGAGCAGATGCGGTGGAGATGAAGGAATTGGGAATATGGGATGGCGTTTTTACAGGGGGCAGGGTGGGAGGAGGTGCAGACCATGTAGCTGTGGGAGTCGGTCAGTTTATAGTAAATGTCCGTGTTGATTCGGTCGCCCGAGATAGTAATGGAAAGGTCTAGGAAGGAGAGGGAGGAGACTGAGATGGTCCAGGTGAATTTGAGGTCGGGGTGGAAGGTGTTGGTAAAGTGGATGAACTGTTCAACCTCCTCGTGGGAGCACGAGGCAGCGCCGATACATTCATCGATGTAGCGGAGGAAAAGGTGGGGAGTGGTGCCAGTGTAGCGGAGGAAGATGGACTGTTCCACATATCCTATGAAGAGGCAGAGATAGCTGGGGCCCATGCAGGTGCCCATGGCTACTCCTTTGGTTTGGGGGAAGTGGGAGGATTGGAAAGAGAAGTTGTTCAGGGTGAGGACCAGTTCAGTCAGTCGAAGGATGGTGTCAGTGGAAGGGTACTGGTTGGTACGGCGGGAAATACATGCTATATACATATACATGCTATAACCTCATTGTTTCAACGGTGACTTTACATAAGTCAAAACTGGAACCGGAAGCATACTGTTGATGCCAGACCATAGAGATTGCTGGACTAGAGAATGTTGGATTAGGAAGATACTGCTATGAGAACAATGGAGAAGTAGGATCAGTTACACAAACCATCCTATTAATTTGACATGCATGAAAAAAGATGTATTATTGGAGAGAATAGGAATATATTTCATAAATGGGAACATGAGATTATACTTCACAAGTTGTTATAGAACTTTGCATTCCAGGTACACGTCTATCCCTTCTGGGATATGTTCAGAAATTGAATATGAGTTGTCAGAGTACAAAATGTAGCTGTGTAGTGATAATTAGATTGAAGCACATTAAAGTCCATTGGACAAGGCTATCCCTGGCTGACAGTTCATGGTAGTATGCATGCAGTATTTTATGAGACACACCTTTGTACAGTGTTATAAAACATAAATAATCAGATGGCTCTTGCCAGATGAGTACATAATGCCTCTAACAGCTGAATATCATTATGCTATGCAATTCATATTGTCATACCAAGTGACAGACAAAACCCCTCTGTAGTATATATGCCTGCTGATGCTACAGAAATGAAAAAGGACCCCCCTACAATTTTAATTTGAAGAACATGCAGTAAAAACAAGTTTAATTTTGTATTACTGACAGATAGCAAGAAGCTGTGATATTGAAACAAAATTTACTAAACGAAAATAAAATTTACCTAGCATACATACCTGATTGTACATAATAAAGTTGAAGAACACGTGCTTCACAGTGCAAATGTGATCCATGAATTCTTGTTGCTTTCTTCAATCAATTTCATATTAGTTGCTGTATAGTTTATTTGCCAATGCAATATTGATTTGACTATATGATAAGGTATGACCAAAGACCCAAAAGAATGATTTGAGCTTATATATTGCCTTTCATGTCCCAAGGACTTCGTTCTAAATACTGTACATTTCAAGTGGTACATAGCCACTTTGGTCCCAAGAGGACCAGTTCCTATAAACTGCCACAAATATGACAGTCAAATTGCATACACTGAGGTCCTCTCAGCTAGAAAGTAAGAAGACTGTTAAGTTAATCTTATTACTTGTAATACTTGTTCAGGCAAACATGGTTTAGATGGCTTTACTTGTAGAGTTTTGATCACCGTGCTATAGGAAGGATTATATTAATTTGGAGAGGGGTCAGAAAAGATTTACCAGAATATTATTAGGACTGTAGGGTTTGAGTTATAAGGAGGGCTGCAGCTGGAGCATAGGAGGTTGACGGGTTACCTTATGGAGGTTACAAAATCATGAGGGGCATAGATAAGGTGAATAGCAAAAGTCTTTTCCCTAGGGTGGAGGAGTTCAAAATTAGGAGGCATATTTTTAAGGTGAGAGGAGAAAGGTTTAAAAGGGACCTGAGGGGCAACTTTTTCACACAGAGGGTGGTTTGTGTTGAAAATAAACTGCCAGAGGAAGTGGTAGTTGGAGGTAAAGTTACAACATTTAAAAGACTTGCTTAACAAGAATTTATCCAGTTCTGCCTTAAAAGTATTCAAAGATCTGCTTCCACCACCATTTACTAAATTCCAAAGACTCAAGATGCTCTGGGAGATGAAATGTACAATTCCTGATTTTTAATCAGTGACTGCTATTTTTAAAGTCTCCCATAAGAGGAAACATTGTCACCATACCTACCATGCCAAGACCCATCAGAATCTCATCTTCGCCATACCTACTTTGCCAAGACCCCTCAGGATCTTAGGAAATGTCATCACCATACCAATGTGTCAAGACCCCTCAGGATTTTGTATGTTTCATTCAAGTCATTTCTTACTCTCCAAATTCCAGCAGATATAAAGCTAGCTTATCCAATCCTACCCCACAAGACAACCTTCTCAGTGCTGATATAGGTCTTCCAAACCTATGACCACTTCCATCTAGAAGGACAAAGACAGCAGATACACCGCGCAACAATCGCCAGGCAGGAATGTTCCCTTTCAGTCAGGGAACACTTACGCGGTCAAGGACATTCGACCTCAGATCTTCAGGTGACTATCCTCCAAGGCAGACTTTGGGATACGCAACAATGCATAGTCGCCAAGTTCAAAGGCTGATAGCCAAGTTCAGTACCCATGAGGATGGCCTCAACTGGGATTTTCATAGAATAGAATCCCTGCAGTGTGGAAACAGGCCATTTAGCCCAACAGGTCCATACCGACCCTCCAAAGAGTAACTTACCCAGACCCATTACCCTACCACTCTACATTTACCCCTGACAAATGCACCTAACCCACACATCCCTGAACACTATGGGCAATTTAGCATGGCCAATTCACCTGACCTGCACATCTTTGGATTGTGGGAGGAAACCAGTGCACCCAGAGGAAACTCATGCAGACATGGGAAGAATGTGCAAACTCCACACAGTTGACCAAGGCTGGAATTAAACCCAGGTCCATGGAGCTGTGAGGCAGCAGTGCTAACCACTGGGCCACTGTGCCACCCAGGATCTTGGGCTCATATCATACTATAGGTGACACAACTGCACAACACACTCTCATACACACACTTATGCACAAACACACATACACACACACACTCTTACACACGATCGCACTCACTCACGCAGACCCTCTCTTCTGCATGTTTTCTCTCAAACACACATACACTCACGGTCATGTGCACACCCTCTCACAGGCATATACTCTGTCACACTTGCACACACACACACACACTCCCTCACATACACACATATGAGTCTTTGGGGTGAATTTGCATTTGCAGATTTATATTTGTTCCAAAAGCACGCAATCTGTAGCAGTCAGTCCATGTTGCATTTTATAAATTCCTACTTTGGAAATAGAACCAGTCTAATTCAAGATTGGAATATAAACAGACTCTAACGTCACACCTTTAATGTATTGTCTGAGCTGAGATGTCACCATTTTTGTAAAACTTGAAGTTATCTTGGGAATGTGACTTGAAAAAAGTTCTGGGATTTGCATATTAATGAATCAACCCATTCTAAGTGATTAAGACTTAGTAGCAATCTAGGTCTGTTCAATACATCACATCAGTTGTATGACACTTTGATCTTTTGCTATAAATTCTGTGCCCTGTGATCCTGCCCCACTAGATACCTGACAAAATAGCAGCGCTCCAAAAGCTTGTACTTCCAAATAAACCTGTTTATTTGGATCCTGAATATAACCAGGTGGTGTGTGATTTTTTTAACTTTGAAAACTGTCGTGCTGGAAAAACACAGCAGGCCAGGCAGCATCTGAGGAGCAGGAGAATCGACGTTTCGGGCATAATCGACGTTTCGTCGATTCTCCTGCTCCTCGGATGCTGCCTGGCCTGCTGTGTTTTTCCAGCATGACAGTTTTCAACTCTGGTACTCCAGCATCTGCAGTCCTCACTTTCTCCCATTTTTTTAACTTTGTCCATCTCAGTCCAACACCAGCACCTCTACATCATGGTATAGACATGGTGGGCCGAAGGGCCTGTTTCTATCCTGTATGACTCTGTGACTAAGGCTCTCACCATCCTGTCTTCTGGATATATATTGTCTCCTTCACTGTCACTGGGTCAAAATCCTAGAATTCCCTCCCTACAAAAATGTAGGTGGCCCGACACCAATGGACTAAAGGGCAACTAGGGAAGGAATATATGCTGGACTCAACAGTGCCATCTATTATTGAACTATAACCTACTTTTATATTCAATCCCCTTCACAAAAACTGATAACATTCTATTAGTCTTCCAAATTACTTGCTGTAACTGCATAGTAACCTTTTGTGATTCATGCAGTGGGACACTGAGATCCCTCTCTATCTCAGAGCTCTGCAATTCTCACCTTTCAGATAATATGGTTCTTTTATTCTTCCTGCCAAAATGGATAATTTTACATTTTCCTACATTATACTCCATTTACCACATTTTTGTCCGCTCACTGGAGCTTTTTGGAACCTCTTTATGTCATTACAGTCATAGAGATATACAGCACGGAAACAGAACCTTTGGTCCAACTCATCCATACCGACCAGATATCCCAACCTAATCTAGTACCATTTGTCAGCACTTGGCCCAGATCTCTCTAAATCCTTCCTATTCATATACCTATCCAGATATATTTTAAATGTTGCAATTGTACTACCCTCCACTACTTCCTCTGGCAGCTCATTCCATACATGCACCACCCTCTGCATGGAAAGGTTGCCCCTTAGATCTCTTATATCTTTCCCTTCTCGCCCTAAACCTATGCCCTCTAGTTCTGGACTCTCCCACCTCAGGAAAAAGACTGTCTATTTATCCTATCCATGCCTCCCATGATTTTATCTCTCACCTTCCATTGGCCATTTAAAGTTGGTCAACAAAATGCTGGTCATGTCCTCTTCACAACTTGCTTTCCTACCTCACAACTATACCTCTGTCCCTCCATCTATGTCATTAATATAATTTGTAAACAGTTGAGATCTCAGCACCTCAGATTTCTGTGGTGCACTATTCATTATACCGCACCACCCTTATAAAGATCAATTTCTATTGTCTCTTATTCATCAAATCCTCTATCCATGCCAATGTGCTACCCCCATCCCAGGAGCTTTTACATGCCAACAAGCACACATGAATAACTGCAATCTTAAGTTCCCCTACAATCAATTCACTCACCATCTTGACTTGAAAATATATCATTCTTCCTTCAGTGTCACTGGATCAATATCATGGATTTCTCTCCCGAATGGCATTGTAGGTCTATCGACAGCACATGGACTGCAGCTCACCATCCCTTTCAAAGAGCAATTAGGGATGGGCAATAAAGACTGGCCCAGCAACAATGCCCACATCTGATGAAAAACTAAATAAAATTAAACAAGATCCAGAATGCAGTCAAAAGAAATCAATGTTTCTGCTTTTGGTCAAAATGTGACATGAGACAGCAGCTACAAAACCTGAGGCAGTGAATGACATGTCTCATTAATTAAGTGTTTTTTTTTTGTTAATTGCCATTTGCAAGATCTTGATGCACAGATACTAGATGCTGATTTTATTTACATAACATTAATGACAAGACATCAATAATAATTAATTGAAGTACTTTGAGATATAGCAGGGATGTGACTACAGAACACAAGGGTTATTTACTTTTAGTCTGTAAAAACATGCTCAGACACATACTTCATACTTCAGGTATCACATCAACATTTCTATATGCTACTTAGAAAAGGATCCAATTTCAAATCATTCACAGCATCTCATATTAGCTGTGGTTCAGTTGATAGCATTCTCACCTCTGAGATGGAAGGGTGTGATTTCATGTGCCACTGCAGGACTCTACAGGCAGCATCTGAGGAGCAGGAGAATTGGCGTTTCGGGCATAAACCCTTCATCAGGAATCATCAGGACTCCTGATGAAGGGCTTATGCCCAAAACATTGGTTCTCCTGTTCCTTGGATGCTGCCTGACCTGCTGTGCTTTCCCAGCAACACAGTCTCGACTCTGATCTCTAGCACCTGCAGTTCTCATTTTCTCCCACTGCAGGACTCTTACCAATATTTGTAGATGCACCATTGAAAGCATCCTATCTGGATGCTTTACAGTTTGGTATGGCATCTTGCTCTTCTGAAGACTGCAAGCAACCACAGAGAGTCATGAACACACACACCAGACTCCTATCCACTAACTCCATCTATACTTCCTGCTGCCTCGGGAAAGCAACCAACATAATCAAAGACCCCTCTCACCCCGGTTATAGTCTCTTCCACCTTCTTCAGTCAGCCAGAAGACAGCTTCTTCCCCATTGTTATTAGTCTTTTGAACGGACATCTCTCTGTTAATGTTGATCTCTCTCTGCACCTTCTCTGGCTATAATATTGTATTCTGCACTATGTTCTGCTCCCTGATGCATTTTGTACAATAAGGTCTGTCTGTATAACACGCAAAATAACACCTTTCACTGTATCTTGGTACATGTGACAACAATAAATCAATCAATCAGAAATCTAGACTGATACTTCCATATGCTGCACAGTTGAAGGTGCCTCTTTCCAGAATAACATGGGAGTTGTAGATGAGAATGTGGAGTTGAGGCCACAACCAGCTCAGCTGTAATCTTGCTGAATGGTGGAACATACTAATGGGGCTGAATGGCCTGCATAAGCTACTGGTTGTATGAGTCATAGATTCACATGGCACGGAAACAGATCCTTCGGTCCAACTCATCCGCGTTGACCAAGCATCCCAATCTGACCAAGTCCCATTTGCCAGCATTTTGTCCATCTCCCTCCAACTCTTTCTATTCATCCAATGCCTTTGAATATTGCAATTGTACCAGCCTTCACCACTTTCTCGGCAGTTCATTCCATACTCACACCACTCACTGCGTGAAAAAGTTATCCTTCAGGTCCTTTTTAAATCTTTCCCCTCTCACCTTAAACCTCGGCCTTTAGTTTTGGACTTCCCTACCCTGGGAAAAAGACCTTGGCTATTCATCCAATCCATGCCCCTCATGATTTTATAAATTTCTATAAGGTCACCCATCAGCCTTCAACATTCCAGCGAGTATCCACTGTAAGCACCAGTTGCTAAAAATTCTGATACGAAATTCTCAACACAGTTTAGTGATATTTGTGATATGTTGCAACTTGTTAATAATGAACAAGAGCTATTCATTTCATCTCTTCATAGAAAGCACACATTTAATTAATAAAAGCCAGTGCATTGGTATTTAAGTCCTGTGTTTGTCATTATCTTAATGCGCCTGTTTTTCTTACTCCTTTAAAGGTTCCATGAATGAAAGGGGAAAAGTTGCTTGGAAGAAGCCTGCTTGCTTTGGACAGAATCCGAACACCCCAACAAGTGTAAACAGGACTGCTCTGGCTGCTGGTGCCAACCACTCCCATGTAACACTTCCTGTAAACAAGATTATTGACATCGATGGAGTGAAATCAGAAAATACTAGGACGGCAACTGAAGAGTCAGATGGGAACCTGAGTTTTGAAGGCTACATTTCTGAACTGAAAGGTTGCCAAGGGAGAATGCGCACTGGAGTTTATCGGATGTCAGAGTTGCCATCACTGATAACAGCGAAGAGTGACAAGAGTAAGACGTCAGAGATACAACATAAGGCTACTTTTGTCTGAATGTTGATCATGCATTTTCCTTAAGAAGGGTCACAAAATGTTGGTTTGAAGTAATATTTGGAAAATTGTGATTCAAGGCAGTGATTTATTGCTAAAAATGAAATAATGTGCACAATTTAGTTATCCTCAATCCTGTATCTTCTGCATTAGTCAAGCAACATTGAACAAAGATTCACTAACTTTAAAATCCAAAATTTGGAGAGGTAAGGGGCAATGATGTTAAATTAATGGCATCGATTCTAGAATTTTATTCTAGTTGTTAAGAGAAGTGAAGTGTTAGCATTTTTTTCAGTAGCAACCTGTTTACATTAAGCAGTCAGGTTTTTCGATGGGATAACAAGATTACTTCAAGATCACTGAAGTAATCTAGCTAATGCTACTTCTTTTGAATATGTTCTGGTGACATATCCTCACTAAAGGTAACAGCCTAAGTTACATAACTGGAAAGATGAATGCGGCTATAGATATATACATGATAGCTAGGCAGATGGACAGGCAGGAGTTAATTCATTCCCTTGTGTTGTTATCCTCTTCCCCGAAGTTGATTGTCATGGATTTGCACATTCTGTGCTGTTGTTACACATTCCACATGGATCAACTCCATCCACTCCATTATATCTGTCAGCCATTTTCACCGCTGCTCTCACCTCCTATGTTTCTGTCAATCTTTCCTTCCAATGGCCCTAATAAGGGGAAAAGGTGGTGGCATGAGGGTAATATCACAAAACATGTATTGCTGTAATGTTTATGGGCATGGTGGCTCAGTGGTTAACACTGCTGCATCACAGTGCCAGGGACCCGGGTTCGATTCCAGCCTCAGGCAACTGTATGTGTGGAGTTCTCCCTGTGTCTGTGTGGGTGTTCTGGTTTCCTCCCACAGTCCAGAGATGTGCAGGGTAGGTGAATTAGCAATGCTAAATTACCCATTGTGTTCAGGGATGTGTAGGCTAAGTGCATTAGTCAGGGGAAGTATTGAATAATAGGGTAGAGGAGTGCATCTGAGTGGGATACTCTTTGGAGGTTCAGTGTGGACTTTTTGGGCCAAATGGCCTGTTTCCACACTGCAGGAATTCTATGATGATTCATTATGGTCATTAAAAAAATGGCAGAGAGATTACAGCAACAGGCTATCCACCAGCTAGAGTGATGGTGACAACACCACATAGCTATTTCTATAAGCCCCACTAGGATTCGATCCTGATCATTGGGTGACTAGTTTCCACTTAAGGGTCCCCTCCTGACACTGCTGATTAAACTAGTGGTTAGTGAGGTGAGGGGACTGCTGGCTCCATGGGTCGCACAACCAGCAAACTCAGGCTAGTGCCACTATTGGACTTGTGTATCCAACATCATACAAAAACACTCAGTGTCCAATCAAAGGACCCAACATTGGGAAAGGGAGGGTAGGAGTGAGGTACACTGAGAGTCCATACCTTGCATTGCTGTTGACCCCCAATCCCTGGCAATTCCTCCTATAACATGGAGTCCAGCCACAATAATGGGCCTCAGGTGGTGTCCTACTGGCAGCTCTTGGTGGATGAGTCTTCCATCACCAGCATCATTGTTCCTGGAAAGGCCCATTGTTGTCCGTTAAATGCCTATGCAGTAATTAATTTGGCAGACCTTTCCAAAGAAGTGACTCAGGGTTGCCGCAAGCTTTCCCTCCAGGGGCGAGACCTCTGTATTTTTAATTAAGTATAGAAGCATAAAAAATAGGAGGACATGTTGGTCATTTGACACTTTTGAGCCTGCTCTGTCATTTAGTATGGCCAAAGCCAACCATCCATTTCAGTGCCCTGTTCCCACTCTCTCCCTGTCCCCTTTGATCTCTTTAGATCAAAAGAACTGCGTCTAACTCCTCCTGGAAACATTCACTATTTTAGAATCATAGAATCCCTCCAGTGCAGAAAGAGGTCATGCACCCAACCTCCGAAGAGCATCCCACCTTTACCTTGGTAGTCCACCTAACCTGCATATCGCTAGACTATACTGGGGCAATTTAGCATGGCCAATTCCCATAACCCTCAACGCTGAAACATTTTCTGTGGCTCACCACTCATTAGGTGAATAAATTTCTCCTCATCTTAGGCCTGAATGATTTATCCCTATAGCCTTGAGTCATAGTTCTGGACTCCCTGGTCATTAGGAACATCCTTCCTGTGTTTACCCTGTCTTAATCCTAAGAACTTTATAAGCTTTTGTGAAAAATTGCAGCCAAGGAATTCTGGTAGCTGCTGTTAAGATTTTTGACTACATCAGAGTCTATTTGATGCTGCTGGCATGGGCTGGCTGTTCTGAGCTCAGCAAGTGCCGATCAATCACTGTCACTACTGAAGTAGTCCTGTGGATGAGGAGGGTCACCCCAGAACTGTAAAGAAGAGGTAGGTTGACAGGACCAATCAGAGGAGGTCTCAGCGACGGAGTTATGAGTAGAGGACATGAGGAGTTTATGTAACGGGGAGGGGAACATCTTCCTTGCTGCTGGCATAAGGGACAAGTCCTGGCCAGACCTCAGGAATGCCTGTAGGGGGGTGACCATTTGCCTACATAGCATGTTTCCCACCTTCTGCTGTTTGAATATCAGCTGTAGTGTGATGTGTTCCTCCTGAGGGAACATTAATTGCTGCCTGTGTTCATTCCTATCAAGTTCCTCAATAGGAAATGTTTCATTGCAGTGACAATAGCAGTACACACACTGGCCCATGGGTAGTGCTTTTCATTTGTGACTTTGTTTCTTCATTTTTTCATGGGATATGAGCACTATGATCTTTATGCTATAGTCTGCCTGTACTGCATGCAAACAGAACCTTTCACTGTATTTAGGCATGTGACAACACAAAATCAAATCATATCAAATTAAATCAACCTTATTGCCCGTCCTTATTTGCCCTTGTACTGAATGGCCATTTCAGAAGGCAGTTAAGAGCAACTCACATTGCTGGTATTCCAGAAGGCACAGACTCAAAGGGCATTAGTGACCCAGGTGGATTTCTATGACAATCGAAGATAGTTTCATGGTCATGATTAGTGACATTAATTTTCAATTCTGGGTTTATTCATTCAAGCTAAACTCTACTAGCTGTCATAGTGGAATTTGAACTTATGTCCCGAGAGAAATAATTTCAACCTCTGGATAACTACTATCTCCTCTACATCACCATCTTGCCCTGGATGGTTGGGTAGTTTTTTTTTTTAACAGGTTCCCTGTACCCAGTTTCTTAATATGTTGAGAAAATGCCATTTATACCCACCTTTTGTGATAACTTCCAACAGCTTAGAATACTTTGAACATCTGCATCTCTGCTCTTATGCTGAAGTTATTTCTAATTAATTTATGATTTATGGTTTTATGATCCTGTCTTATTTTAAAGTATGACTCAAGATTTTCATGGTGGGATGGGGTGGTGGTGAAAGGAGGAGAAAGTGAGGACTGTAGGTGCTGAAGAGTCAGAGTCAAGAAGTGTGGCACTGGAAAAGCACATCATGAAGGGCTTATGCCCGGATCGTTGACTCTTCTGCTCCTTGGATGCTGCCTGACCTGCTGTGCTTTTCCAGCACCACATTTTTTCACACTGGTGATGAAAGAGTCAGAGGATAAATGATAAAATAAATTTTTTCAGCAGCAAGTTGTCTTGACTTGGAATGCGTTACTTGAAAGGGTGGTGTAAGCACAGCCAACAGTAACTTTCAAAAAGAAATTAAGGAAATCCTGTAAGGGGAAATGTTTTTCAGGCCTATCAAGAAAGAGCAGCGGGATGGAACTAATGGAAAGTTCCCTCAAAGGGGGACAGTGGCTGCTTTTGCTGTATGTTGTTATATCAGTTGTTATTTTTGTGTACTTCAGCAGGTTCTCTGTAAGTAGCCTTTTTTTGTCCGTTCGCTGGTGATGAGCTAAATGCCTTGAATTTTTGTGGAGGTCTGATCGGCCAGTGTAACTTTGATGAAGGATTGACAGCAGCCTTATGTACGACTGGCATATCAACTGAATTTACATGGATTGAGGGAGGGAATTTCCTCAAGGAAATTTGTTGTCATGAGCCTTTAAAACTGATCTGCTATTTGAAGGTAGATTAATGATGTGAATAATTTTATCACTGTTTTTTTGGACCTTGTTGCAAGCAAATGGTGCCTACATTTGCTATAAAATGACAGGGACTGTTCTTCAAAGTACTTAATTGGCTGGGATATTCTTCTGGATACCTTGAGAATATATGGGTTAGATGTAAATTCTGTTTCACTTTTTCTTTCCCAAGTTTTTTGTCAGGCGCCACAGATATAAAAAAAAGCTTAAAGCAGAAAGAATGTCAGGCATTTATTTAATTTGAGTTCTTTCTGATCTCTCAGTAGTTGCGAACCTTTAATGAGCTTCTGAAATTTCAAGACACATACAGTTATGCCCAGGTTCTCATGGAAAGTATTTGATCAGTCACTTCAAAGGGATAGGCTAGTTCCAGCAGCTAGGCTGTGGTCCAGATCTTAAAAAATGCAAGAAAAACATACTGTGAAGATAGTGGTGGTGGAAACACTATGTCATTAAAAGACATATTCAGCAAGGTGTATAGCCTTTTTACTATGTTTTATTTAATATAGTTAATATAAACATTGAGATGAGCTACTGTCTCATAAATAACCCAAAGATTAACATTCACATTTTCAATTCAAATAAAGGGAAATCCACTCTGTACTTTATATGTTGTCTTTTTTAAAAATCTTCAAGGAGCCTCTTACAGTGCAATACACAGAATGATGGTGTAAATTATTGATCTCTCTATTTTTCTTGAATCCTGGAAAATATTTGTAGATTGAGACAAAATGCTGTTCAAGAAAACAAGTGCAAAAAGATCCACATGTGTTTGTAATGATTTTAATGGTCATGATAATTATGTTACTAATTCATAGAAAGTCTGCTGGAAAAATGTGTTTGACTTAGAGTTGCTGAAATACTATAGTGTAGCGCTACCACTTATATATACATGTGTAATATGTTAACAGTAAATGGTCAGCAACATAGGTATCATCAGAACACCTGGTAGAAACCTTTCATGGCTTTTTGGGAAGACCCCTTAGCTGCATTTTAGGCTTTTCTGGAAACTAGTTTGTCCCACCCTCATGGCCCGCCAACCCCAAGACATTGCCAGCCAGTGGAAGATGCAGCAATTCTTCAGTCTCTCAGCAGCACTACCAGTAGATCTGGCCATTGCCTGAAAATGCACCCAGCTGACAGGATACAGTGGTAGGATGCTGCCCTTCGCAGCCAGAAGAGTTAGATCCTCCTGGGTCAATCGGGCTGATTCCAGCAAGGGCTGGTCAGGGCAGGACATGGTCTGTTTTTTGTTTATTTATTAATGGGTTGTGGGTGTCACTAGCTACGTCAACATTTATTGCCCATCCCAAATTGTCCAAAGAGGAGTTAAGAATCAACCACGTTGCTGAGGGTATGGAGTCACATGTAGGCCAGACCAAGTAAGGATGGTGGATACCTTCCATAAAAGGCATCAGTGAACCAGATTTTTTTTAATAATAATCAGAAATGTTTACATGCTGCCATTAGGCCAGCTCATTATTTCAGATTTTATTGAATGCAAGTGTCAACATATGCCATGGAGGGATTTGAACCTATGTCCTCAAAACATTCCCATGGAGGTCTTGATTAGTAGCCCAGTGACATTACCACTACATCTCTGCCTCCTCTTTGCTGCAGGTTGTGTTCATAGTCAGGGAAAATGCTGGATAATGGGCACACCACCCTCATCCTTCTTTCCTTACCATTCTACTGGGTTACACCCACTTTCACAAACCCCAAGAAGTTCATGCAGGGGAGGGACGGTGAATTCCAGACCAATATTTGGATGATGCTTCAGCTGCAGAATTGTTTGAAATCCATAAATGACTTACAATGTTGGCAGTTTTGATCCTTCTACAACTATCTGTAGGGAATCTAATCTAAAAATCTAAAAAAAAACTAGTGTCAGTGGATATTCCAACTGTTACATTGCTTGGTGTATGACCTAGAGTGGAACTAGATGTGCCCAATGGCATGCTCCCGTGCCTTGAAATAATCTACTGGATTTCAGATTCAAACAATTCTGAATCCGGCTTCAATGTAAACTTAAACTTTGTGGTTTAGGGCCAGTTGCTTAGTTTGTAGCTGAGAGCTGTCACTATACTTATTGTATAATGTCTGGCCCTAATAATGGTGTGATATGTCACCCCCCACTTATCCAGTCAGGGAGACTTTATTATTTTTTAACTCTCACCATTCTGTTTCTTGGCAGCACACTTACCACTGAGGAAGGCGAGAATGTGATGAAACATTTCAGCTGATTGTTGAAAAACAAGACATTTTGCTGAAACTTTTCATCTTGTACTCATCAGGACAAATGCAAGAATGCCAAATTTCACACAATCGCAACAATTGTACTGTGGGAGAAAAGGGTTGGTTGAAGCGATTCCAAGTTCCCAACTAGTTCTAAAAAGGTGCAAGCTTGAATAGATTCCTTTCGTTTTGAAGAGAACAAGACCCTGTATAGGGCTGTATGTCCCTTGTATGAAACATAAATGCAAACATTATGATAATCTCAAATTGGTTGTTAACGTAGCTATTAGTGCACTCATGATTATTTATCAAGCGCAGTCTTATTTACATTTACCAGGAGATGGACAGTTAGGGCTGATTTGCCAAGCAAAGTGTTCTGTTTTCTCTGTGGTATAAATTGTTGTGATTGTTTGAAATATGGTATTTTTGCATTTGCCCTGATGAGTGCAAAATGAAAAGCATGTCTCTCCATCTTGTGACATTCAAGTTCTGTAGTTCCAAGAGACTGAGTCTTGCTGAGTGAGAAGCCAAACCCATCCCCTACTTCCATTGACAGGTTTATGTCTGTTAACTCCACTCATAAGAGAAGGGTGGCTTGAAATTATTAACAGTATTCTTGGAAGACTATGGAGATACATGACTCAAGTATTAGATTATGGAGTCTGCCACAGAAGGAACTAAATTCCAAACCACCGTTGCAAGCTTTCTATCTTGGGAGTCTGTGTGGAGGCAGAATCATAGCACATAGGCTTTGAGAAACATTCTTATTTTGTGCTTTAGCTTAATTTGCATCATCTAGGTAGAAATGGGACAGGCAAAAGTGTTTTATTCTGCACAAGATGGATTTGGTCACTTTTTGCTGACACTTTATGTGGACATTTTAGATATTGATTAAATCCTGCCAACTACTTCAAAACTGAACTACTGACCCCTCCGCTGCTTCATCAGTTTTAACTCATGTCACGACACGTGGTGTATTAGACTGTGAACCACAATAGCTTCCTTTCTGTGATACCATTATAAGATGAATTGTTCAGTAGCAAAAAACAAGATTTAAGGAGTGTTTCCTCCTTACTGAATAGCTCAACAGGACTCTACTTGTATGAAGTTTCACCTCCTTATTGCATTTCCATGATGTTTTGTTTTGTATTAAATTTAACTTAGCTGAATGACCTGCTTCCCTTTGTTTATGAGCCCTTTGGAACAGTAATATTTTTCATGTCTTGGATTCCAAAACATACAAGGTTACACAACAATATAGGTATTGTTGCGCCTGCCACACAGTGTGTTTAAATTCTTATATTCAGCCAAAGAACTGTGAGTTGACTTTTAATAATGATACACGGTAATACTCATTTATTTGACACAATTAATATTAGAACAATAAAATATAAACTAATGATAAACACTGCAAACTATCTTATGCTTTAACTTAACTTTGTGTGATTGTGTACCACCACACTAGAACTTGGCCGGGCTCCACTTGGTCTTCTCCTGAGGCTCCTTCAGCCATCAGAAATCCAAGCCACCCGATATCTGGAGGAAGAATGCCTCATCTTCCGCCTTGGGACTCTCCAACCACACACCATCAACATCAACTATACCAGTTTCCTCATCTCCCGTCCCCCTACTTCATCCCAGATCCAACCCTCTAACTCGGCACTGCCCTCTTTACCTGTCCATCTTCCTTCCCACCTATCCGCTCCACCCTTCCTTCCAACCTATCACCATCATTCTCACCTGCATCTACTCATCACCTTCCCAGCCTCCTCACCCAATCACCACCCTCCTATTTATCTCTCAGCTCCCTTTCCCCCCCACAATTCCTGATGAAGGGCTTATGCCTGAAATGTTGATTGTCATTCCCCCAGACGGCGAGGCAAGTGTGAATGACCTTACCCAGCAACCAAATGTCGAACCATGCAGAGACAGAGCTAAAGGAAAATGAACAAGATATATGCTTATTAAGCAGGTGGATTTTTTTCTCAAAAATCACTAACAGGTAGATACTTTCCAATACTGCATACAGGTGAGTGGCCTGGAAGCATGGAGCAGAGTGGCTGAGAGCCGGAGTGGAACAGGCTGGAGGCATGGAGCAGAGGGAGGGTGGTTGTTGGACCGGGGACTGGTGCAGGTGGTCACCAGCTTGCGAGGCTGGTCAGACCACGAGTGGAAGCCCCTATGCTGACCTACTGCAATGTAATGTTTAGCTGTCATCTGTTTATCTGACTAATGTTTATCTTATTTCTAACCTATGCTATGAATCATGGTAAGGTAGTGAAACTGCTTTTCTATTTATTCCTCTTTTTGTTACAAAGATTTGTACCTAAATTGGCACCATGAGAGGCATCATTGTACACTTTTCACTATACTCCTGCACTTAATTCTAATTCTACAGGCCAGAGAGTGAGAGTTAGAAATCCAAACACTTGGAAACCGACAAAGGTCAGCAACAGTGGGTATGCAGAATAAATGCAATTATGAGGGATTTTAACAAAGAGTAGTTGATCATTGACACTGTATCACAAATATGAGGCAAAATAAGCTGTAAAGAAATGAATTCTTTAAACAGAGATGGGCAATCTGGAAGAACATACACCAATAATCTTCAAAAAGCAAATTAATGAATATTTGAAAAAACTTACAGGTCTGAGGGAAAGGGGTGGAACTAACTGGAAAGCTCTTTTAAAGGGCCTAGAAGTGTCACAATGAGCTGAGTGTCCTCCTCCTTAGCTGAGTGATTTCAGGGTGCAGTTCTAGCAGCGCAGAAATCAGAAGTGAGAACCCCTCCCTAAACTAAGTGCACTGGAATCCATTGTCCTTCGATTCTCAAGCACTTGTTTTGTTTTCAAGAATTCGCACGCATTGTTTCAAAGGAAGTTGGCAGGACATGCACACGGGGATGCTTCTTCCTATCTGTCTGGCCATGCTCTCTGTGATTATCCTGGCTCCCGATGTGTGAATTCATACTGCAGATTTCCGCTAGTTAGAACAAACTGGAAAATGTTCACCTCATTTCTTGTCATAAACTCAGAAAACTGACCTCTGGTTGACGTACCATGAATGACTGGATGCCATTAATCACTTTGCAATACCTCATGTTTGCTCGCTTTACGCTGTTGTTTTGCCAATTCTTTTTTCCCTCCAACTGTTCTGATATTTTCTAATCAACCTGTCCTGAGAATTTTGCTTCTGGGTAAAACGTCACGTAAATCGCTCAACAACAATTGTTAAACATTTGGACAGTTGCTTACTGGAAATGACTTGAGAAAAGGATTTCAGAGCCACGGTTCTGGTTAACCAGTGAGGTCTGTTATATCAAAGTTCCAATCTGCACTGGGAGCTGTGCCTTGTAACATTTTACCATGTGAAGATACCTGATATTCAAAACAAAAGCAACAATTTATAGTTCTACAGTGTCTACTACAGTGAAGTCCCCAAAGCTGGAGAGAAGGTCATGAACTTCGTGAAAGATTTTGATTTTGAGAAGGATCCTGAGGGATGAGAGTTGGAAAGTTAAAGAGGTTTCTGTAGGAAGTTCTGGAATTTGCAGCTGAAACATCAAATTGCTGCTTTGTCCTGGATGGGTGCAGCTCCAACAATATTCAAGATCCTTGACACCATCCAGAACAATGTAGCCGACTTGATTGCTGCCCCTAACCACAAACACCCACTCCGTCCACCATTTAAGTTCAGTAGCAGCAGTAGACTATCTACAATATGCACTGCAGTAACTCACCAGTTTTAAGAAGATTTATAGCTCAGGTTGATATTCTGGATGTAGGTTTGCTCGCTGAGCTGGAAGGTTCACCTTCAGACATTTCATCACCATACTAGGTTACAACGTCAGTGCACCTCTGGATGAAGCACTGGTGGCATGGCCTGCTTTCTATTTATATGTTTGGGTTTCCTTGGGCTTGTGATGCTATTTCCTGGGTTTATGGGCTACCATGATGCCAAGAGGTCTGAGTAGTCTGGCATTCATTTTCAGGATGTCTTTGATGTAGGGGAGAGCAGCTAATTTCAACAAGCCACTACACATGCAGCACAGAGGAACTACACATGCAGAGGAAAATCACCTATACAGTGTATTCAAAAGAACGGGTACCCAATGAACACAGTCCAATGATTTCTCAGCAACAAACCCCAACAAACAAACAAAACACACCCAGAAACTCTAGCCACTCTCCCCTACATCAAAGAGATCTTGGAAGTGACTGCCAGACTACTCAGACCTCTTGGCATCATGGGAGCATGCAAACCCACCAACACACTAAAACAGCAGCTAATGAACTTGAAAGACCCTATACAGACAAGCAAAATACCTTGCAAGAACTGTAACAAACACTACATTGGACAAACAGGCAGAAAACTAGCCACCAGGATAAATGAACATCAACTAGCCACAAAAAGACATGACCCACTCTCATTAGTATCCTTACATACAGATAAGGAAGGACATCACTTCGACTGGGAAAACACATCCATCCTTGGACAACCAAACAAAGACACGCACAAAAATTCCTAGAAACATGGCATTCCAACTGGAACTCTATCAACAAACATATTGACTTGGACTCCATTTACCACCCCCCTAAGAAAAAGAACAGGAAATGATGTCACTGCAGGAAATGACATCACAAGTCCAAGGAAACCTAAACATGTAAGAGAAATCAGGCTATGCTACCAGTGCTTCATCTGGAGGTACACTGATGATGTTACCTAGTATGGTGACAAAACTTCTGAAAATGAACCTTCTAGCTCAGTGAGCAAACCTATAACCAAGATCTCTACACTTAGAAGACAAGGGCAGCAGATACATGGGAACACCACCCCCCTGCAAGCTCCAAGCCACTCACCATCCTGCCTTGGAAATATATTGCTGTTCTCTCAGTCTCACTGTGTCAAAATCCTGCAGTTCCCTCCCTAAAGGCATTGTGAATGTAGCTATACCAAACAGACTGCAGCAATTGAGGAGAGCAGTTCATCATCACCTTCTCAGGGGCGACTAGTGGTTTGTCAATAAATGCTGGCGCAGCCAGTGATGCCCACATCGCGTGAATGAATAATTTTTAAAAATGCTTTACCGGCACCTCATCCACCACCTTCAACATTCATTCCCTTCACCTCTGTGGTAGTGGTGTGCACTATTTACAGGATGACCTACAGTAAGTCACTGAGGCTCCTCCATCAGCATGTTCCAAACCTGGAACTCCACTACCTAGAGGCAGCATGGTCGCTTAGTGGTTAGCACTGCTGCCTCACAGTACCAGGGACCTGGGTTTGATTCCAGCCTTGCATGACTATCTATGTCGAGTTTGCACATTCTCTCTGCATCGTTGTGGATTGCCTTTGGGTGCAGTGGTATCCTCCCACAGTCCAAAGATGTGCAGGTGAGGTGTATTAGCCATGGGAAATGTGGGTGGGATGCTCTTTGGAGGCTTGGTGTGGACTTGACAGACCGAAAGGGATTCTGTGACCCTTTATCCCAAGATGGTAATCTTTAATTTTAGACTCTCCAGGTGAAACAGCCTTTCAGCATCCACACTGTCAGCCAGCAGTGCTTCAAAATAGTAACTTTCATTCCTCCACTGGGTTAGTATATTAATAGTAATTTGGCAGGGTTATGGGGTAAAGGACAATAGGACATGATGCACAAATATCAAAGTAAAGCATAGTCAGTCTATCTGGCCGGCAGAGTGAAAACAGTGAAAATACAAGAGAGTTTTGAAGGGGTGAACAGTGTTTATTTTAATAGAAGGAGTCTTTTGAGTGAGCAGACTAGTTGAGGGTGTTGATTAACACATCAAATTTGACATCATTGCTATCACTGAGTCATGGTTAAGGGAGGAACAGGACTGGCAACTTAATATTCCAGGTTATAGAATCATCAGGCGAGATAAGAAGGGTTGTAAAGATGGGAGGTGATGGTCAAGTGGGGTTGTTGCTAGACTAGTAATCCAGGAGAAGGGCTCCTGCTCCTTGGATGCTGCCTGACCTGCTGCGCTTTTCCAGCAACACATTTTCAGCTCTGATTTCCAGCATCTGCAGTCCTCACTTTCTCCTATTAATCCAGGAGACCCAGGTAATGTTCTTGGCACAAGGTTTGAATCCTGCCACGGCAGAATTTGATGATAGAATTTACATCCAATTAAAAAATCTGGAATTCAGAATCTACTGATGATCATGAAACTGTTGTTGATTACAGTAAAAACCCATCTGCTTCACTAATGTCCTTGAGGGAAGGAAACTCCTGCCCTCACCTGGTCTATCCTTCATGTGACTCCAGACTCACTGCAATGTGGTTGTCTCTTAACTTCCCTCTGAAATGGTCTAGCAAGCACTCAGATGTGACAATCAGAGAAAGTCTCATTAAAGAAATGAAACTGGATAAACAAACTGGCATTGATCTCAGCACCAGAAACAACAACAGCAGAAACAATCTTATTGACCCTGCAAAGTTCTCCTCACTAACATCTGGGGCTCAGTGCCAAAATTGGGACAGCTGTCTCACAAACTAGTCAAGCAACATCCTGACATTGTCATACTCACGGAATCATACCTCACAGACAATGTCCCAGACACCACCATTACAATCCCAGTATAGGCCCCATCCCACCAGCACGATGTGGTGCCACAGTGGTGTTCAGTCATGTGGGAGTTGCCCCAGGAGTCCTCAACATTGATTCCAGACTCCCTGAAGTCTCATGGCTTCAGGTTAAATCTGGGCAAGGAAACCTCCTGCTGGTTACCATGTACTGCCCTCCTTTGGCTGATGAACCAGTACTCCTCTGTGTTGAATATCACTCGTTCACTGAAGGAGCAGCAATGGGCATACCTACAAATAGGATGCAAGAGAAATCATTTTTCACCAAGTGAGTAGAATTATAGAATCCCTACAGGATGGATGCAGGCCATTCAGCCCATCAAGTCCACACTGAGCCTCTAAAAAGCATCTCACCTGGACCTCACTCCCCCATCCCTGTAATCCTGCATTTCTCATGGTTAACTCACCTAGCCTTCACATCCCTGGACACTATGGGCAATTTAGCATCTCCAATCCGCCTAATCTGCACATCTTTGTACTGTGGGAGGAAACCGGAGCATCCAGAGGAAACCCATGCAGATATGGGGAGAACATGCAACCTCCACACGGACAGTAGCCTGAGGGTAGGATTACGCCTGCGTCCCTGGTGCTGAGGCAGCAGTGCTAACCGCTGAGCCACTGTATGGGAGACAAGTGCTCGGACCCAGTTTTTCTGTTATTCATTGGGAAGAGATGTGCAGGTAATGTCCCCGAAAAACTGGACAAATTGGACCCAGAGTCTCTGGGAGAAGCTGGTGGGGTGTTCCCTTGTTGTTGGTAGTTATATGATGTCTTTGTGGAGTCTGCCTTATCCTGCCCTACACCAGTGAGACCTCTGCCTTCATCTCGTCAAGGGTACCCCTCCCTCATTGTTGGTCCTGGGATTGGGCTGACTGGACCACTGGACTCACACACGATCAATCTGGTTTGCTCGGTGACATCCAGTAAAATGGACTGTCGGTCGATCTCATCAAAAAATGTTCTTCGGTCTGAGGTGGAACCAAAGGGAGTCACCTTTTGGCATTGTCTGCCCAGCTGGATGACTTGAATGGGTGTTGGGTGTATAGTGTATCGTGCCAAGCTGGGAGACCGCGTAGATGAGAATTTCAGGGAGAGAGGATGCTAACTAGGTTTGCGGATGATACAAAAATTGGCCAGCTGGTTGACAGTAAGGAGGAAGGTGTTGGGTTACAGGAGCAGACCCAGTCTAGCAGCAATGTGCTCCTCGTGCTTCAGCCTTGCACTGACGTCCTTAAGTGAACTGGACCAAGTGATTCTGTGAAGCTGTATGGAGAAGCAACCTCTCACTTCCACTTAAAGGCTCTCTTTACTATCCAGCTCTTTCATCGATGAACCAGAAACCCTTCATAATTCTCATTTTTCTTCTGATTCTTACTTCGTTTATGGATCTTGGTGGCAAGGCTAGGTTTACGTGCTCATCCTCAGTTGCTACTGATATATGACTCAGTTGGCCAAACAGTTCAGTTCGGTGTTCAGAGCACAGTTCACAGTCAAGAACATTTCAGTCAACCACTTGCTGCAGGTCTGGAGTCACATGTAGGCCAGACCAAGCAAGGATGGCAGGTTTCCTTCCCTGAAGGACAACAGTGAACCATACTTTTAAACTGGGAATCAATAACAGTTTTCTGCTCACAATTATTGAAGTATTTTCCCAATTTTGTTTCTTCATTGAATTTAAGTTCCACAGGTACTGATGAAGGGTCACTGGAGTGAAATGTTAACTTTGATTTTCATCCACAGATGCTGCCAGATATGCTGAGCTTTTCCAGCAACTTCTATTTTTGTCTTTAAGTTTCACGCTGGGGTTTGAATCTATATCCTGAGGGGTTTTAGTCCAGGTCTCTGACTTACCAATCAACGGATGTTATTACCATTACACTGTGGTCTTCCCATTCCCTGAGCAGCTATTTTATTGATTTTACTGACTTTTATTTCCTCCTCCGTCAAACCTTTTGGGAAGTTTTCTGACATTGCAGAGCTGTCTAAACACGCTCTGTCACTGTTAATGTGTCACCAGACAAATCACAGGGTTTCCAGAAGCTTCTTCCCTTGTTGATTCAGGTGTTTGTTTTAATGGGATTTTTTTCTCGTTGTTGTTGAAACTCTGATGTTGCTTTCCATCGATTTGGTAAATGTTTGGTTAATGATCAATGAAGATATGCGAGACCTGGATAAATGATCCCCCTTCCCTAAGGGCTGTGACCACTGCAGGGTCAAAGGAGCAGAATGGTTTTCAAAATGTCACCTGACCCACTCTGTGGTCAGGCAGTGACCTGGCACTACCTCGATACTGTCCGAGTGACGGAGTTAAGGTTTGAATGTGCCTAGGACGCCATGTTAGCACAATATTCAATGATTCTCTCTTGGTGCTGTCTTGCAGGTGGGCTGACGCAAAAGGTATGTTCATCTTTAGTCTCTTGTTTGAAAAATTGTACATTGATATAACAACCCTTCATAGCTTCTGAATTTCACCCAGGGCTTTACTGTCATGGGTGGCACTGCTGCCTCACAGTTCCAAGGACCTGGGTTTGATTCCACCCTCGGGTGACTGTGTGGAGTTTGTACGTTGTTCACGTGTCCATGTGGGTTTCCTCCCACAGTCCAAAGATGTGTAGGTTAGGTGGATTGTCCATGGGAAATATAGGATTACACGGGTAGGGTAGGGGAGTGGGTGGAATGCCCTCCGAAGGATCGATGTGAACTCAGTGGAGCAAATGGCCTGCTCCCACACTGTCGGGATTCTATGGAAATAACAGCAAAACCCACAAAAGGTGGGGGAGAGTGGCAACAGGCTGTTGAGCTGGATGACCAGCCATGATCATAATGAGTGGCGGAGCAGCCTTCAGAGGGCCGAATGGCCTACCCCAGCGCCTATTCTCTGTTTTTCTAATTGTAAGAAATGACAGGGTGCAGGGATCAGGGGGAAAAGGCAGGAGATTGGCATTAGGTAAGAGAATCGGGTGGGTGGGGGGGGGGCACGATGGGCTGAATGGCCTACTTCAGCACCGTAACAATTCAGTGATTGTGTGAAGTGCACATGTGAAGGATAAATAGTAGCTAGGAGAGCTGGAACCTGCCCTTTTTCATAGAATCATCATCGAATCATACAGTATGGAAGAGGACATTCACCCCCATCGAGTCTGTGCTGTTTGATCTTTGACATTATATCCGATAGAGTTTCTTTGTGAGGCAAGGTCAGGGAATAACGGATAATGGGAGAGATTGGAAGGTTCCTTTCACTCCGGGGACGGAGTGTGGACAGGGTTATCACACATGGCTACTGAGGCTGGATGAATCACAGAACTATTGCTGCAGTCGGCTGGGGAAGGGTTAGAATAGACAGAGCAATGATAGCTGCCTGGTGTACTGTCAGTTCAAATGATTCAGCACAGATTTTACAGTTATTTCGTTTTAGTGGACCTATTGAATTTTGCATTTATTGCTTATCTTTGGTTGCCTTGAGAAGACTATATTCCTTCTTCAACTTCAAGTCTACATTTCCTAGATATTTAATGACTGTAAGATCATGAGAAGATGAAGGAGCAGAAGTGGGCCTTTCAACCCTTCAGGGCTGCTCCACATGGATGTTCTGACAATCCTCACCTCCGCTTTCCCCAACACCTTTGATTCCCCCAAAGGTTAATAATCTGTCCATCTCAGCTTTGAAGATACTTAATGACTCAGCCTCCACAATGGGGCAAAAGTGAGGACTGCAGATGCTGGAGATTAGAGTCAAGA
>NC_057711.1:9856649-9857015 GCF_004010195.1 Chiloscyllium plagiosum | reverse complement strand
TATATTGTCTCCTTATTCTTCAAACTGAAATGTATCAAATCACACAGCCACGCTCCACTCATTCCACTCACTCAGTACTTCCCAGATGTTTTCCACCTTGTGATCTATTTGGAGGAGCTGGTAGAGCTGCAGGTTTAGATTGTGAGCAAGTGTTGGTGTCAAATAACACTCAGTCACTTATTCACAGCCTGTCTCCCACCCATGCACTCTCAATTATAGGAGCAATTTACTGCGCTCTCTCCGTGGATGCTGTCTGACCCGCTGTGATCTCACTTATACTCTCACTCACACTCTGTCGAAATACTTACTCCCTCACACTCTCACTCACTCACTCTCTCTCAAATACTCACACTTCCTTGCACACAC
>NC_057711.1:9831032-9856629 GCF_004010195.1 Chiloscyllium plagiosum | reverse complement strand
GCCTTCTTTTACACTCACCCACTTTCCCTCTCTCACTCACTTTTCCTCTCTCACTCACTTTCCCTCTCACTCACTCACTTTCTCTCTCTCACTCACTTTCCCTCTCTCACTCGCTCACACTGACTCTCTCACTCACTGTCGCTTCACACTCACTCACATCCTCACACTCTTTCTGAAAATGCTCACTTCCTCACTCTCCCTTTCCCTGATTCACTCACTTGCGCAGCCTCTCTCAGACTCACTGTGTGGAAGGAGCTATGGAAGAGGCCCAGGCAGGGGGTTGGGAAGTGTGATCATGGTGGAAGAACCATTTGCAGCAACATTAAACTGAGCAGCAGAGCAGACTGTCTGACAGAGCCACCCAGGATTCTGAGGCAGGTAAGAAAGAAAGGGATGTACCATGGATACTGGCATCTCCTAATGGGCCAATGATTGCCAGTTAGTCAGAATGACAGCAATCGGTGGCCTGTTCATGAGGATGGTCTGCACCAAATTGGCTGCTCTGAGTCTGAAGGTTAAAATCAACTCGGAGTAAGTGAGGACTGCAAATGCTGAAGATCAGAGTCGAGAGTGTGGTGCTGGAAAAGCACAGCCGGTCAGGCAGCATCCGCTGAGCAGGATTGACCATCTCGATTGGCAGAGTACTCGGTCAATCATCCAACAAAAGAGATGTTGCATTAGTGGATGTTAACTATCTGAAGCAGCCCCTAGAGGGTAGGTAGGGAAAGCTTCAGATGTATGTTCAGAGAAATTCTCCTGGAGAGGGTGTCTCTGGCCCAGTGAGAAAGGGTCTTGAGCCTGGACAATGTTTTTGCGTAAGTGGCTCAAGAACATTGAGCATATTACAAACCATTGCTGGAGAAACTCAGCAGGTCTGGCAGTCTCTGTGGAGAGAGAAACAGAGTTAATGTTTCGGGTCCAGTCACGCTTCTTCGCTATGAGTTCTGAAGAAGCGTCATTGGACTCAAAACGTTAACTCTGTTTCTCTGTCCGACAGACCTCCAGCAATTTCTGTTTTGGTTTCAGCTTTCCAGCATCTGCAGTTCTTTGTTTTACAGTATCATAAAGTTTAGGTTTGTATTGGGAAAAGATAACGAGGAATCCAGAGTGAAAATATGTAATTGGGTGTGGAAATTTTAAACCTGCTCCCCCCCCCCCCAAACCAGGAACAGTGCCATGACATTGGAGTGACGCTCATCATTACCAGCCCACCGTTGAGCCAATTGATGTCCTGAAGGGCTCATTTAATGCTCTCCTAAAGGGCTCTTCCAGAATTTATCGCCTGTTCATAAATGTTCTTGAGAATATGGTGGTAAGCCACCTTCTTAAACCATGAGCTGCTTTGTCCTAGATAGTGTCAAGCTTCTTAAGTGTTGCTGTAGCTGCATCCATCCAGGAAAATGGGGAGTATTCCATCATATTCATGACTTGATGGTGGATATGGGCTGAAAGCAATGTCCATGATTCATCTCCTATAAAAACATTTTATCCTCTTTAGAGTCTGTTCTGACCAGTTCACTGGATGAAGGGGTTAGAAAATAGGGAGATAATGATGCGATGGTAATGTCACCAGTTTAGTAATTCTGATACCCAGGCTAATATACCAGATACCTTGGTTCGAATCCCATCTTGGAAAATGGTGAAAGTAATATTCCAGAATTAAAAGTGACCTAAGGCTATCACATGTCAATTGTCATAAAAACCCACTGCCTTTTAGGAAATCTGCCATCCTTACCTGGTCTGGCGTATACGTGTCTCCTGACCGATTGGCTCTTAACTGCCCTCTGAAAACCAATCAGTTCAAGGCAGTTGGGAATAGGTGACAGCTAATGCCACCCCCATCCTATAAAGGGAAAAAAAAAGTCAAAGAGATTTGGCATTGGGTTAGCTCAGTTAGCTGAATAGCTTGTTTGTAACGTAAAGAGATGCCTCAAGCATAGGTTCAATTCCTGCAGCACTGACTAATATTACCATAAAGGACTCTCCTTCTCAATGTCTCCCCTCGCCTGAGGCATAGGAATTCAGGTTAAAGTCACCACCAGTTCTCTCTCTCTCTGTCTGGGACTATAGCGACTTAACCCTTTAAGGGAGGTGGCACTGACAGCTCAAGCACTGCAGTTAATGCTTTTTCCGTTTGGATTCACAGTCTCCTTCAGACTCGGCCTGGGGATTAAAGTCAGGGATTCCCAAGCACGGTGATGAGCAGCGAGAGCCACCTCATCCCCTGCAACACCCACGCCAAGGTAAAAGTTCGGGTCTCGCCGTTCAGAAATGTAAATGTGATTGCACCTGCTGCCTCCAGCATGGAGGAGGATGGTGGGGCCTATGGGTGGAGGGGAATAATGCTTCAGCTAGACAGAACCCAAACTGGGGAGTAACTGTGTGGAGTAAACGACCACTCAGCTCAGAAAGCATCGAACCCGGGGGTGTATAAAAATAAATCCAGATCAAGGGAGGACAACCTTTAAATGCAACCAAGTCGTTCTGAGATGGCATCAAGAGGCAGCTCTACAGCCGGGGTAGTAGAAATCTGGCTCTGTGTCTACAGGAAAACAATGAAGGGGTGCTGGGGCTTTCAGATCTGAGAACACTATCATACAGTGTCACTCAGTGCATCTAAAAACCCTGTTATAATCACAGGAATCCACAATACAGAATCTGAAAACCCTGTGGTGTTGGTTTAGCTCAGGATGACTGGTTCGTGAGGCAGTGTGACATAGTCAACGTGGGTTCAATCTCATCACCAGCTGAGGTTACCATGAAGGACTCTCCATCTCAACCTCTCCCCTTGCCTGAGGTGTGGTGACAGGTTAAACCAACACCAGCCGTCTATCTCTGTAATGATGGAGTAGCCCTATGGTGTTAAGATTATGGCAATTTGATCTGATCTAAAACCCTGTCATATTCTAACCACTGGATCCCACAGACCACTGGCTGGTTGATAATCTTCCTTTTGACCACTCAAGTGATCCGTCGATTCCAGTTTGAAGCGAGATTGGAGTAGCTTTCCGGTGAGATTGAAAGGGGAAGAGACCAGTACAACATTCAATATGTTCAGGAGGAAGTGAGTCACCAACACCCAGACAGATAATTGCTCAGGCAAATGTGTGTAAGATTGTCTGGTTGTCAATGTGATGGTGTCATTGAAGTGACAGAAACTTGAAAGAATCACCCATGGAAGGTGAAAATCAGAATTCCCTCACGCATTGATCCTTAATCTCTCAACTCACTGATGAGAGACAGAAAGCATAGGGCTCCCTCTGCTGGTGATACCAGTCACTTCAGTGGGTGGTGGATGTTTACAGCTCTCAGGAAGATCAGGATCCTGGGCCCACACACACTTTTACCACCATGTAGCCTAGAGCTAGGGATAGTGGTGACAGAGGCTCAATGTTCTTTGACCACATGACTGAGCAGGAATCCCTCCCATTCTGACCACTCTGCCACTGCAGGTACTGCACCACAAGATCAGCCCCATCTAGCTCATCCCTCAGTCTCTTTTTGACTTGCCGATGCAATGTGGGTCTTGCTGGCTGGCCAGCATTTATTACCCATCCCTCATTACCCTGGAGAAGTTGGTAGTGAGCTTTCTCCTTGAACCATTGCAGCCATAGAGTGATAGAAGTTTACAAGAAACAAAAAGGCTCTTTGGCTTCTCAAATCTGTGCCAATCAAGAACAACTTTCAAAGTATTCTATTCCCATTTTCCAGCACTCAGCCCATTTCCTTGTGTGTCTCGGCATCACAAGAGCACATCTAAATACTTCTTCAATATTCCAAGAGCTTCTGCCTCTACTAGGCCTCACAGGCAGCATCCTACCACTCTCTGGGTGAAAAACAATTTTGCCACAACCCCTCTAAATCTTCTGCCCCTTACCTTAAACCTACATCTCCCAGTCATTGAACCCTCCACCAAGGAGAACAGCTTCTTCCTATCCACCGTATCTATGCCCCTCATAACTTTATACATCTCAATGACGTCCTCTCTCAATCTCCTCCGCTCTAAGGCACACAACCTCAGTCTGTCCAATCTCTTTGCATAAACTCTCCAGCCCAGGTGACACCCTGGTAAAGGCAAATTACTGCGGATGATGGAATCTGAAACCAAAAGAGAAAATGCTGGAAAATCTCAGCAGGTCTGACAGCATCTATAAGGAGAGAAAAGAGCTGATGTTTCGAGTCTAACTGACCCTTTGTCAAAGCAAGACACAATATGTTCAGGAGGAAGTGAGTCACCAACACCCAGACGGATAATTGCTCAGGCAAATGTGTGTAAGGTTGTCTGGTTGACAAAGGGTCAGTTAGACTCAAAACATCAGCTCTTTTCTCTCCTTACAGATGCTGCCAGACCTGCTGAGATTTTCCAGCATTTTCTCTTTTGGTTTGACATCCTGGTAAATTGCCTATGCAACCTCTCCAGTGCAATCACATCCCACCACTAATGTGTTTTCCAGAACTGCACACAATCCTCTGGCTGTGGTCCAACCAATATTTTTATACAGATTCAGCATCACCTCCCTGCTCTTAAACCTCTTAGCCTCAGCTAGTAAAGGCAAGCATTCTACATGAGTCTTTAACCATTTTATCTAACTGTCCTGCTACCTTAAGGGACTGAGGTACATACACACCAAGGTTCCTTTGATTCTCAGTGTTTCCCAGGGTGCTACTGTTCATCAGGAATTCCCTTGCCTTGTTTGTCCAGCCCAAGTGCATCACCTTATATTAATCCAGATCGAATTCCATTTGCCGTTGATCAGCCCATCTGACCAGAACATCTATATCCTCCCATACTCTAAGGCTATTCTCCTCACCATTTACCACCCCACCAATTTTTTGTATCATCAGCAAACTTACTGCTCAAACCTTCTACATTCAAATCTAATCATTAATATGTACCACAAACAGCAAAGGTCCCTAATGCTGATCCCCATGGGATCCCACTGGACACAGGCTTCTGGTCACAAAAAAACATCCTTTGACCATCTCTTCCTGTTGCTCAGCCAATTCTGGATCTGCTTTACTAAATTTCCCATGGGCTCTAACCTTCACTTTTTGTCTACCACGCAGGACCTTATCAAATGTCTTTGCTGAAGTCCAAGTAGGCTACATCAGATGCATTGCTCTGGTCACTTCTTCAAAAAATGTAATCACCTCCACTTAACAAAACCATGCTGACTGTCCTTCATTAGACCCTACCTGTCCAAATGCAGATTAATTCTGCCCCTCAGAATTGCTTCCAATAGTTTCCCTATCACTGAGGTTTGACTTACTGGTCTGTAGTTTCCTGGTTTATACCTTGCTCTCATCTTGTATATCGGCGCCACTTTGACTGTGCTGCAGTCCTCTGGCATTTTTCCTGTGACCAGATATTTCTTCCCTTGCTTCACTCAACAATATGGGATACATTTCGTGTGACCTTGGAGATTTTTCTACTTTTAACCTTGCCAGACCACTCAGAGCCTCCACTCTGGATATACCAATGTATCACAGACCTTCTCTTTGATTTCTATTTCCAAATTGTTCCTCTCACCACTGAACACTAACACAAAGTATTCATTAGAACCCTAATTACATCCTCTCTCTCCATGCACAAATAACTGGTGGTTCTTAAAGAGCTGAGTCTTTCCCTTGTTATCCCTTTATCCTTAATGTCTTAGGATTTTTTTTACTTTTCCCTGTCAATATGTCAGTTCCCCTCACCTTTTCCTCAAAGGATTTCCTTTATAAGCTTCCCCCTGTACGTTCTGTACTCCTCTAGGTTTTCTGCCTCAATACCTGCCATAAGCCTCCCCTTTATCGTTTTATCCAATGCTATGTGTCCCTTGATATTGTTGAGTTGTAAGTGACCCGCATCATTAGGGAGAGAATTCCAGGATTCTGACCCAGTGACGGTGAAGGAAAGGTGATAAGTCAGGATGGTGAGTGGCTCGGAGAGGGGCCTGGGTAACTCTGGATTACTAGATCATTAATATTACCACCATGCCACAATTGTCCCTGACCCTTGCTGCAGCCTCTACCTTTGAACTTCCATTCTCACTGACTTCCAGACAACTCAATTCTGTTCCATAGCCCTGACTGCTAGGAACCATGGAGACATACAACACAGAAACAGGCCCTTCGGTCCACCTTGTTCATGCTGACAGCACTTCTAAGTAAATAAGGAGAAGTCGCTTCCTGTGACAGGAGAGTCAGTAACCAGAGATAGCAGATAATCAGCAAAACAACCAGAGGGAGATGAGAAGACTAGTCTTATGCAGCAAGTTATTTGATTTGGCACTCACTCCCTGATAGGCTGGTGGAAGCAGAGAATCAGAGGCATATTTTAAAGGGAAAAGCGATGGCAGGGACAAAATATGGGGATGGGACTAATTGGATAACTATTTCAAAGACATGGCACAGGCAAAGAGGTTGGAGATTGGAAGAATTTAAAGATGACTTGTTTGAATCATTTAATGTCCTGAGCAGTCCTTAGACGGTGAATATGGAGTGGCTGTTTCCTCTTGTGGGAGAATTTAGAGCCATGGGCCATTCTTTAAAACAGGGATAAGGCTATTTTATTTGTTCCTCAGGGGGATAATGAGACTCTTCATAAAATAAGATAGCTATTAACAATGTCAACAAATATAAAGATCAATGTCATTGAGGGTAAAGATCAGCTGGTGAATCAGTGGGTACAGGTTCAAGGGGCTGAATGGCCTCCTCGCATCCCTATTTCCTACGTTCTTGTGTCTTTAGCTGGCAGTGTTTCATGAAGAGCCTCAGCACTGGACTCTGTAGGGATTAGATAGTGATAACCAGACTAATGCCAATCTAACCTGCTCAGTGTTCACAGATAATGGCTGGCCTTGCGTGTTTCCCTTCCGGTTTGCGAGCAAGCTGCATCGTACCTGTATACCGCATAGAATGACCAATAGGAAATGGTGAGTGAGAGTTCCCTCCATAACCGACTGCCTTTGTCCATTCAGCTCCCGCAACTAGAATCTAGATAACTAAAATAACCAAGAGCCGACCATCCTTTTAGAGCATGGGTCCAGGCAGTGAGTGTTGGCGAGCTATTGAAACCTGGAGTGCCTCACACCTCAGCTCCAATCCTTCCCTTTTCCGATTTCCAATTGCATTCCCAGCAGGGGGGAGGTCGACAGATGCCGTAGGTTTAAGCCACCTTCCTAAACACGTTGTGAAGCTGAATCCTGGTAAATTCAATACCTTGGATTGATCCTCTTGGCCAGGGGGGTCAGACACTCATCAGGTGAATTCATCGAGTGACTCCTACACCTCACAGAGCCCGCTCAGACACCAATCAGCTGAGGTGACTCATGGCTATATTTCCCACTTTCTCCCAGATCAGCTTTCCTGTCTGACTTGGAGCAAAGAGTGATTGGAATCCCTTCAGAGAGCCAGTGATTGTTTCTAGAGCGGAGGGGTTGTATTTGGGTCTCATCTTCAGAGGCACAAAAACCATCAGAATTCTGAGACCCACCGTGAATAAGGTGGACAACAAATGGATTAGATAAGAATACAAATTTAGAAGGTTTTGACTTTTACTGTGAAAAGGAATGGAGCTTCATTGCTCTCGCATATGACCATTTACAGCTTAGAAACAATGACCGGAAGGAAGTGGATATTTTCATGGCTCCTCACCATGCTGTTGGTTCACTCCCTGTGACCTTATTTACAGCAAATCCTAGTCACCCATCACCCCATCGTTAATGATCCTGTTATGAAGATGCTCCATATTTAATCCTTCTGTAGACTTAAGTTTTGAAGAATTGTGGAAAAATGTATTTATGTCAAGTTTTGTAGAGAACCTGGGATGTGGTTTATTTGAAAGAAATCATTGATAGGTCACTGTCGACATTTGAGATTTTTTTAAAGAAGGCTTCCTAAGAATCATAAGATGAATGCTAACTCTTGTTCTGTGAGAGACCCCTGATAATTTGATTTGATTTGATTCATTACTGTCATGTGTACCAAGGTACAGTGAAAAGTGTTGTCTAACATGCTTTACAGGCAGATGAGACGATACAAGTGCATCAGGGTAACAGAACAGAGGGTGAAGTACAATGTTTCAGCTTCTGAGAAGGTGCAGAGAGAGAGCAACATTAACATTAAAGAGGTCCATTTAATAGTCTGATAATGGCGGGGAAGAAGCTGTTCTTGAATCTGTTCATAAGCGTATATAAACTTTTATATCTTCTGCCGAATAGAAGAGGGTATAATCTGGGTTGGAGAGGCCTTTGATGATGTTGCTTGCTTTCCCGAGGCAGCAGGAAGTATAGATGGAGTTAGTGGACGGAAGGCTGGTTTGTGTGATGGACTGGGCTGTGTTCACAACTCTCTGTAGTGTCTTTTGATCCTGGGAGGAGCGGTTGCCAAATCACGCTGTGATGCATCCAAGTAGGGTGCTTATTTATGGTGTATCTATAAAAATTTGTAAGGGTCTTTATGCCAAATTCCCTTAGCCTGCTGAGGAGATTGAGGTATTTCTATGCCTACTTAACCATCTTGTCAACAGACAGGGCTGTTTTGAACAGTGACTGGATGGAGAGTGCTTTGGTGTCTGGTATCAGGTGGAGGAATGTGAAGGCTGTGAGGAAGGCCTGCCCAGCTCATCTCTCCTATTTCTCTTGTAGTTCATGGTGAAATTTGATTGTTCTTCTGTGAAAGTGAATGAATAAATTTCTCAATGTTGCATTTCCTAAGCAAGGACTGAACAACAGACTTCTGAGTATTCTACATTTTATCTGCTTTTCCTTCAAGAGTAACCCCAGCTGCCAAAAAGTGTTTTTAAGTTACTTCAGAACTGTAGACAGAAGTGTATGTACACTGTATGTGTTTTGGGTTATTTAGAGGATAAATATTTATATTCCTGACAGTATATTGCTGTGACTGTTATGGGAAGGACTGAATTGATAATCAAATCACAATACTCAACTAATCATGCCATTAGTCATAGAATCATACAGCACAGGGAGACCCTTCAGCTCATCGGATCTGCTTCGACCTATCTACACAAATCCTACTTTCCAGCACTCAGCTCATCACCCTATGACATTTCAAGTGCTCATCCAGGTACTTCTTAAAGGTTCCTGCCTCCCAGGCAGATTCCCATCACTCTCTGGGTGAAAAGACATTTTCCTCAAATCACCTCAGAAGTATTTGTTTCTTCTTTATGCATTCACGGGATGTGTGCATCGCTGGCTAGGCAGCATTTATTTCCCAGAGGGTAGTGAAGCGTGATTGCTGTGGGCCTGGAGTCACATGTAAGCCAGGCCAGGTAAGGATGGCAGTTTCCTTCCCTAAAGGACATGAGTGAACCAGATGGGTTTTTCCCAGCAATGGATTCATGGTCATCATTAGACTCTTAATTACAGATTTTTTAAAATTGCCATGACAGGATTCAAACCTGGGTTCCCACAAAGTTACCTGGGTCTCTGAATTAACAGCGCAGTGATAATACCACTAGGCTATCACCTCTCCAGATAAACATGATTCAATTAACAAAATGACTCATTACTTCTCTTTTTGTACTACTTTTCAGAATAAAAGAAATGTTTACTAGGCTTCTTTAATGAAATCAAAATAATTTGTTTATTATAAATGAAACATATTCTTACCAGCTAAACCATGATCCAGAATGAAAATTATTCCCTTAATCTCACACATAGACACACTCACACAATGCAAAAACACTGAGCTGATGGTTTAAAAAAGATGAAAGGCAAATGGGAAAAAAAGACCTTGTTGGCCCAGGATCTGGAAATAAAGGATAGGATCTGATGGCTCCTCATACCCATTGGATTTCCTGTTGATGATGCTGAATTGTTGACAACTGTAGATCAATGATAAACTTTATGTTCTGATTCAAGTCTTTGAGAATTGAGAGTACGGTCTCTTTAGAGTACAGAAAGGATAAATCCTCTCAAGTCTTTTCCAAGCCATGTATTTAGAGACACAATGTTTTTAAAGCACAGAGAGAGGTCCTTCAGCCCCTTTTGTCTCTACTCGTCATCAGACATCCATCTGTTCTAATCCCAATTTCCAGCATTTGACCTTATATGCAATGGCAATTCAGGTGTTCATCTAAATGATTCTTAAATTTCTTGAGGGTTCTCGATCAACCACCATTTTAAGCAGTGAGTTCTAGATACGCAGCTGTCTCTGAGAGAGAAATTGTTTCATCAAATCCCCTCTAAATATCCTGCTCCTTCCCTTAAAACTCTTGTCCCTCATTATTGACCTCTCTACTAATGTGATTGCTACTTTTCCAATAATTGAAGAAATAAACCCCATTTCTTAACTCCTTGAGAGCTTTGCTTGGCTGTTTTCCCAGCACTGCTTGATTTCCTGTGAAAGCGAGTAACTTGCTGCATACATTAAATTTTGGGGGTTTAGTTTCCAGTAAATCATATTGTAATACCTTTATCAACACATAAATTATCCAATTAGTTCAAATTCCTCTAGTTTTTCAAGGTGGTCTTCTAAGAAGTGTATTCCCAACAGCATATTAACTAGTAATCACATCCCCCTTGAATGCATTTTGTTTTGATAATTGTACTTGTTAATGGAATCTGGTAGTTGAGTTAGTTAATTGGGCGGCTCAATTATGGGGAAAACTATTTTTCATTTTGTGTTGGGTTCCATGGAGTTGAGGGACTAGAGAACAGTGCACTCTTCCATCCTCCATCGTAACAATCTCTATTAGCAGTACTTAAAACTCTCATTTTGTTTTCAAATCCCTCCATGGCCTCCCCCCCCCCACCCCCCTTTCTATCACTGTAACCTCCTCTAGGGCCACTGTCCTCTGAGATACCTGAATTCCCCAGATTTTCCCTCCTGTATGTCTGTGATTATATGTGCAGCACTGTTGCTGACTATGCTTTAGCAGGAAAGCCTTAAACTCTGGAATTCCTTATCTAAGACTTTTTGCTTCTCGAATCTTTCTCTTTTCCTTTAGGCCAATCTATGAGATCTACCCTCTTCCACCTGACTTAATATTGCCATAGAGTCATACAGCATGGAAACAGACACTTCGGTCCAATCAGTCCATGCCGAACATAATCCCGAACTAAACTGCCTCTACTTGGGCAATATCCCTCCTAACATTTCTTATTGATGTACTTATCCAAATGTCTCTTAAATATTGTAACTGTGCCCGCATTCACCACTTGCTCTGGAAATTCATCCCACACATGAACCACTCTCTATGTAAAAAAAATTGCCCCGCATGTCTTTTTAAAATCTTTCTCCTGTCACCTTAAAAATGGCCCCTGGTCTTGAAATCCCCAACCCTAAGGAAAAGACACCTACTATTCACCTTTTCTATGCCTCTTTGGTGGGCGGCACGGTGGCACAGTGGTTAGCACTGCTGCCTCCCAGCGCCAGAGACCCGGGTTCAGTTCCCACCTCAGGTGACTGACTGTATGGAATTTGTGCATACTTCCCTGTGACTGCATGGGTTTCCTCCGGGTGCTCCGATTTCCTCCCACAGTCCAAAGATGTGCAGGTTAGGTGAATTGGCCATGCTAAATTGCTCGTAGTGTTAGGTGAAGGGGTAAATGTCGGGGAATGGGTCTGGGTGAGTTGTGCTTCGGCGGCGTAGTATGGACTTGTTGGGCCGAAAGGCCTGTTTCCACACTGTAAGTAATCTAAACCACAATTTTATAAACCTTTATAAGGTCACCCCTGAGCCTCCTATGCTCCAGTGAAAAAAAGTCCCACCCTGTCCAACCTCTCCTTATAATTCAAGCCCTCCATTACTGGTAACATCCTGATAAATCTTTTCTGAGCCCTTTCCAGTTTAATAATTTTTTTCCTATACCAGGGCAACCAGAATTGGACACACTACTCCAGAAGCGGCCTCAGCAATGTCCTGTACAATCTCAATATGACGTTCCATCTCCTATACTGAAAGATCTGAGCTAATGGTAGCTCAGTTTCAGAATGTGCATGATAAGGAAGGCAATGGCTTAGTGCTATTATCACTGGACTATTGATCCAGAGACAAAGGTAATCTTCAAAGTTTGGGAGAAGATTTGTAGCTCGGGTGCTCGTTGTTGTGGTTCTGTTAGCCGAGCTGGGAATTTGTGTTGCAGATGTTTCGTCCCCTGTCTAGGTGACATCCTCAGTGCTTGGGAGCCTCCTGTGAAGCGCTTCTGTGATAAAAAAATGGGACCAACAAATCCCATTCAGGACTTGATGGATAAACGGGATTGAATATGGAGGCAAAGGGAAGCTTATGACAAAACTGCAGATCACTATAAATGCCGGAGGAAACATCACAGAAGCGCTTCACAAGAGGCTCCCAAGCACTGAGGATGTCACCTAGACAGGGGATGAAACGTCTGCAACACAAATTCCCAGCTCGGCGAACAGAACCACAACAAAGGTAATCTGCTGGGGACCCAGGTTCAAATCCTGCCATGGCAGATAGCAGAATTTGAATTTAATGGAAATATCTGGAATGGTACCATGGTTGTCAATTGTTGGGAAAAGCCTGTCTGATTCACTAATGCCCTTCAGGGAAGGAAATCTGGCCCAAATCTAACACCAGACTGTGACTCTTAACTACCCTCTGGGCAATTAAATGCTGGTCTAGTCACTGGTACTCTATGAAGTATCCTTGGATAATTTGCTATGTTAAAGGTGCTGTATAATTGCAAGGAATGAAGTCCTACCCAGTTCCTACCTGAGTCTTGCATATAAAGGTTGCAATAGTTAAAGATCTCCTTCGACAAAAGATTCTGAGCTGGGGAGGGGTTTGCAGTTCTAGCCATTGCTGTTGCTAGTCAGTTGTGGATTCTGAGAATGTGCCTATAATGATGTCAGTGCCCCCCAGGATAATTTAAACTAAGGGATTACCTGCTGCCCCTTAGCATTGCTGCACCCGTCCCCTATATGGGTCCATGTGATTAGAGTGTTCACATTCTCCAGGTGAGTGAGGGATGGCTGATAAATACTGGTCAAGCCAGTGACCCCCACGTACTCTGGATGAACAAATTTTTAAAATAGGTTTCAACAATTGTATCCCTTTATGAGTTTTTTTGGTTCCCAACATTGTTTTATTTTTGTTTCAGGTGTGCCACCACCCCCAATTTTGACAAGGATGCACAATGGGGTTACTGTGAATGGATCCAGCCACTAACACATGGTACAACTGTCTTATTGGTTTTGGGAAGAAAAGTACACATTAAGCAGAAAATGGCAGGTGTTAAAGGACTTGTCAATTCATTTCCATGAAATTCACATCTACGTGGGACACCTGTATCCCATCACAAAATAAATCAAACCTCAATTTCACAACTGTACTCCCCTCTCCTAAAACACCAGCACAACTTATTTTCAATTCTACTTCAGAACAATATTCTACTGGAATTAGAAAGATAGAGGGAGGGGCCATGGGATTGACTCTAAATTTTAAGGATTTGAACTGTAAGGAAAGAAATGAATATTGCAGTCTTTAAAGGGAATGGTCGCATATTGACCTGAAGGAATCAATTAGCCAGAGTTAGTTCAGACTAAAGGGCTTTTATTTATATGAAGAGGCATGATAGTCTAGTAGTTATATTGCTTGGCTAATGATCCAGAGGAAATGCATTTAAATCAGGGTGACACGGTGGCTCAGTGGTTAGCACTGCCTCTTCACAGTGTCAGGGACCCAGGATTGATTCCAGCCTCAGGTGACTGACTGTGGGAAATTTTACGTTCGCCCTGTGCCTGTGTGGGTTTCCTCCCACAGTCCGGAGATGTGCAGGTTAGCTGGATTGGCCATGCTAAATAGCCCATAGTATCCAGGGATGTGCAGGCTGGATGGAACAACAATACAGGGGTTGGGCGGGATGCTCTTCAGAGGGTTAGTGTGGACCTAATGGGCCAAATGGTCTGCTTCCACACAGTAGGGATTCTATGAGGTCTCGCCAGGGCACTCTGACTTTGACTTAGATAAGAATTGACTACAGCGTTGTGAAAACTTCACTGGTACAAACTTCACTCCAGGTCACGTTCCATCCTGATTGGAGAGTTCATTGTTACTGTGTCAGAACCCTCACGGGTTCAGGAGGGTCAGGAAGGCTGCTCAACACATGCCAGCTGGAACCTCTCACGTCCGAGAGAAGAGCGATACCTACCATCCTCCCCTGTTTTGGACTTCATGTGACTCCAGTCTCTCCACGGTGTGGGGTTGACTCTTAACTGCAACCTGGCACATGGCGGTCTAGTGAGTCACTGAGTTGTATCATATTGCAACACTACAGCGCCTCAAAACCAGGGAAAACTATCATCTTACCGAGGTAAACGAAGGGCGAATTAAAGAAATGCTAGCCTTGCTAGTATCATCCGTATCCCAGCAATAAATAAAATAAAACCATTTCAAAGTACATGAGTGAATGAACGCAAGAAGCAGTGCATAGAAATAATGGGAATGTGCTCATGGGATGTGGGTGTCACTGGCTGGGCCAGAATTCATGCCCGGCCCTAGTTGCCCTTGAGGGGGTGGTAGTGAGCTGCCTTCTTCATACATTGCAGTTCATGTGCTGCAGATAGACCAGGATTTAGGAATTAGAGATGTACAGCACAGAAACAGACACTTTGATCCAACTTGTCCATGCAGACCAGATACCCTATTCTAATCTAGTCCCATTGCCAGCATTTGGCCCATATCCCTCTAAACTCCTCTTATTCATATACCCATCCAGATGCCTTTTAAATGCTGTAATTGTACCAGTCTCCACCACTTTCTCTGGCAGCTCATTCCATACATGCACCACCCTCTGTGTGAAAGAGTTGTCTTGTAGGTCCCTTTTATATCTTTCCCCTCTCACCCTATGCACTCTAGTTCTGGACTCCCCTATCCCAGGGATATTTATCCTATCCATGCCCCTCAGCATTTATATGTCACCCCTCAGCCTCTGAAGCTCCAGGGAAAACAGCCCCAGCCTGTTCAGCCTCTCCCTATAGCTCAAATCCTCCAGCCCTGGCAACATCCTTGTAAGTCTTTTCTGAACCCTTTCAAGTTTCACAACATCCTTCTGATTGGAAGGAGACCAGAACCGCACGCAATATTCCAAAAGTGTCCTAACCAATGTCCTGTACAGCCGCAACATGACCTCCCAGATTTAGAAGCATATTCCATTTGAAAAGAAATGAAGTGATTGAGAGAAGGCAAAACATTGAGGTTATTCAACAATTAATTCAATGTCCCAAAGAGAGAATTAATCCTTAAGAAGGCTGGAATCATCTCTCTGGAGGGAATGGGTATTTATGGATGTGGTGCCAATCACATAGGCTGCTTTGTCCTGGATGATGTCAAGCATCTTGAGTGCTTTTGGAGCTGCACCCATCCAGGTGACTGGGGAGTATTCCATCACAGTCCTGACTTGTGCCTTGTAGATGGCGGACAGGCTTTGGGGAGTCAGGAGGGGAGTTACCGCAGGATTCCTAGCAGATCGTAGTACAATCACGATGGGCGAAATGGCCCCCTTCAGCATTGTAACACATCTATGATATAGTTCATGAAGAATGGTCAGATCTTTGGGAGAGAGGGAAAAGGACAAGATTGGATAAAATGATGCAGTGTATTTTCACAATGCAGAATCATTAGATTTGACACCACTGAGTAGATGTTTTAGCTGAATGTGCTCTTTATTGTCGAAATATCTGAATGATGTCTATTTTTAATCCTATTTGAAGTATTATTTCATTCTACTCTAACTTATTTAACAGATTATTGTGAAAGTGACCCCTGCTGGCATGGTGCTGCCTGTGTCAATATCCCTCGATACAACTTCTATCAGTGCATCTGTAAAGATCCATTCACAGGAAGGCACTGTGAGAAAGGTGGGTGATAGGGACAACCTTATTTTTACAGTGAAACATTAAATAAGATCCTAGAGTGAGTAGAACAGACACGGTGGCACAGTGGTTAGCACAGCTGCCTCACAGCGCCAGGGACCCAGGTTCGACTCCAGCCTCGGGCGACTGTCTGTGTGGAGTTTGCACATTCTCCCCGTGTCTGCGTGGGTTTCCTCCCACAATCCAAATATGTGCAGATTAGGTGATTTGGCCATGTTAAATTGCCTGTAGTGTTCGGGGATGTGTAGGGATTAATGGAGGATAGTAGGATATGGGAATGGGTCTGGGTTGATCTTCGGAGGGTTGGTGTGGACTTGTTGGGTTGAGGGGCCTGTTCCCACACTATAGGGATGCTATGATTCAGTTCCAGGCTGAGGCAGTACACTAGATTGATGCTAGAGGTGTGGGGTTTGTCTTATGAAGAGAGCTTGAGCAATTGTGGTTCATACTCTCTGGAATTGAGAGGGATGAGGTGTACAAGATGCTGAAGGGGATTGATGAAGTAGACGTACAAAGGATATTTCCTCATGTGGGACAATCTAGAACGAGAGGTCAGAGCTTTAGGATAAGGTGTAGCAGATTTAAAACAGAGTTGAGGAGAAATTACTTCTCTCAAAGTGTCATGAATCTGTGGAATTCACTGTCTCAGAGTGCCGTATATGTGGGGACGTTGAGTAAATTGAGGAGGAGCCAGGCTGATCTTTAATTACTAATGGGTTGAAGGATTCTGGAGAATGGGCAGGAAAGTAGAGTTGAGGCTGAGATGAGTTGAGCCATATTCGTATCAAATAGTACAGTGTGCTTTAGGAGCTGAAAGGCCTACCCTTACTCGTAGATCTTACGTTCTTATGCAGAACACTTCAGTTCATCCAGGCAACTCATCCACAGTGTACCCTCAGTGGACCTTTGAAAACTCTGAATGCCATTTGTAGGGAACAAATTGTATTTCCATTTAGAAGCTACGATTGCCTTGATCTAACAGACTGGCAGAGCAATCTCAAAGGGCTGAATTCTGTACTTCCATTGGAACGTTCCCATTGGAAGCCATTACACTTTCTTGCTTTACTGTCCTGTCCATAAGACATAGGAGCAGAGGAAGGCCATTCAGCCCATCAAGATTGCTCCACCAATCATTGGGATAATTGCTGCTCTGACAATGACACTGGATACTCCACTGTCAACTTCAAGTCTCTAAGCCTGAAGAATAGATTTCACAATCTAAGCTGTGCAGTTTGTAGTTTCCCAGATTATACAACCCTTTGGCTGACATTTGGTTACCAGTCATGGAGGGGAAATCATGCCTGATGAATTTATTAGAATTCTTTGAGAAAGTAAAGAAGATAAAGGAGAACCAGTGAATTGAATTGAATTAATTGTCCCGTGTACCGAGGCACAGTGAAAAGCTTTGTCTTGCGAGCAATACAGGCAGATCACAGAGTTAAGTGGCATAGATAAGTAAATACTAGGTAAAGAGCAGCAAAAACAAAAACACAGTGGATGTGATATATTTGGATTTTTAGACACAGATGAATACCTTTGATAAGATACCACACATAAATAAGATAAGAACACATGGTATTGGAGATAGCATATTAACATGGATAGATGACTTGCTAATTAATAAAAGATAGAGAGTTAGGATAAAGGTCTGTCCTCGGCCTGTCCTTGGATGCTGCCTGAACTGCTGTGCTCTTCCAGCACCACTAATCCAGAATCTGGTTTCCAGCATCTGCAGTCATTGTTTTTACCCAGTTAGGATAAAGGGACAGTTTCGGGATATACTGCTTAATAAGGTGATGGAAATAGATTCAATCGTAGCTTTCAAAACAGAACTGAATAAAGACTCAGGCAAAAGAAATTGCAGGGATAAGGGGAAAGGGTTGGAGGGTTGAAAGCTTGTTTTTTGAATGTTTGAATGTGTGCATAGTTCTTCCACTTTTGTCACCCAACAATTCTATTAGTCTCCGTTTTTATTTGTGATCTTTGTACTTAGAAAAGTGCTTTGAAAGACAGCACCTGAAATATCATGACTTTGGAAAGACATGGATGCGAAGTCTTCACGGTGACATTGAGAAATGCATTTGTACCGAGGGTGGGATTCATTCTGAAATTGTAAGATCCAAAGGTAACTGGAAGACTATTTACTTCACATGAAACTTGATTATTGATGCAAAAAAGAAGGCATTATCTTGAAGTTCTTCACCTTGCACTTATTAGGACAGAATCTGAAGAATACCACATTATGAAAGAAACAATTTATTCATTTTTTTTTCTTTTCTTGTGAGACACAATCTCCTGTTTATTTCTTTTTTTTTAAATTAACCCCCACACTACCACCTAAGTGCAGTAGTGCTTATTTTTTCTCCAGCACCCATGGTGTGTGTGTGCGCAGGTGTGAGACACAGTGAAAGACACAAAGTGCACGAATCTTTATTCAAATTCCACCACCAGGAAGACAGGAAAACACCCGGGTGGCCAGCCCCTCCACGGCCCGCTGATGGCCAGTTTGGCCAGGCCCAGGAGCAGACCCACGAGGAGGTCTTCAGACCTGCCCTCCCTCCTCCGTACCGGGTGCCCGAAGATCAGGAGCGTGGGACTGAAGTGCAAACAAAAGCAGAGGAGGAGGTTTTTCAGAAAATCAAAAAGGGAGTGTAAGTGCCCACACCCAATATATACATGGTCCACGGACTTCACAGCGCCACAGAACAAGCAGTTGGGCTGGGAGTCCGTGGACCACCGCAATCTGCGGTTGCAGGGGACTGCTGCGTGCAGCACCCACCACCCCAGATCCCCGAGAGAAAGGGGGAGGACTCCCGCGTAGAGAGCCCTCCACTGGGGATCCCCACTGCCCGGTGGCAAATGGGCATGGAAACAACAATTTATAGTGTTGATGCAAGGCTGCTGATAGGTTAACAATTGGACTCTGATTGGTAGAGATATTGCCATGGAGAATGCACCAGTGAAAGAGTTAACTGCCAATTTTGATTAATTTGAACCAGGCAAGTAGAGTCTGATTGGTCAAGGCATTGCTATGGAGAATACACCAACAAACGAGAATCCTCTAAGCTTTCATTTAGTTGGAAAAAGCCAAATTCAACTCAACAAAGCTTGTGGGACAGCCATTCCCAGGTGCATTACCCATGGTGATATCTTGACCAATAAAAGTTTGCTTTCTAACCAATCAGTGCCCTCTTCTCATGCAGTGTAAATTGTTGTTCCCTTTGAGATTTTATATTCTTGCAATTTTATCCTGATTAGTACAAGACGAAAAACTCTGACAGTTGTCCCTTCCCTCAGCAATTCCCAAGTTCTGTACCACTAAGCTAATCTTAACCTGTAACTGTGTGCCCCTCTTCCACTGGGTCTGCTTTCCACCAGACTAGACAGAAGGTGAGTCGAGAGTGTGTTGTTGGAAAAGCATAGCAGGTCAGGCAGCAGCTCAGGAGCAGGAGAATCGTCATTTCAGGCCGGAGCCCTTCATCAGGATTCTGATGAAGGGCTCCAGCCCGAAACATTGATTCTCTTGCTCCTCGGATGCTGCCTGACCTGCTGTGCTTTTCCAGCAACACACTCTCGACTCTGCTCTCCAGCATCTGCAGACCTCACTTTCTCCTAGACAGAAGATGATCCAACAGGGAACACAGCCTTTTGGTTTTGGGTTGGAGACAAGCGTTGATGGCCTAGCGGAGATGTGAGGCTGGTGTTTTCGTCCATCTTTACGGATCAGGGACAATTTTCGGAAGCCACTTTGGTTGAACAATGACAAACTGAAGGTGGAGTAAAGTTTGTCCTTTCTTCCAATTGACAGCTTGCGGGACCAACCCATGTCTTCATGGAGGCACCTGCCATGAGGTGGAAGACAGCGGTGAGAGTGTGTGTGAATGCAGTGAGAATTACGTTGGGGAGTTCTGTGAAATAGGTAAGAGCGTGCGATGGAAATGGTGTCTTGGCAGCAACCATTGATGGTGCTCACCCTCCCCCTTCCCCCAGGCAATTCAGTCCTCTGCACTTATGTTCCAGTTAGTTCTCAATGATGGTTGGTCATTAATCTCTCCATTGGATGTTGATGTAGTCCTGCCCTGTAAACACAGGATGGTAACAGAAAGAAAGCCTCTTTAGAACTGTTTCCACTCCCCCGCTGTAACTCTAGCTCACATGACAGAAATGGCCTGTTATTCAGGTGAAATGCCTGAAAGAAACAAGATCCCAGAGCTCACTGACAGGTAGAACTCTTCCTGCTCTACTCTCAGATGGGTAGCACCATGAGATCTTTTGTTGCATGGGCAGAGATGTCCTCGGTTTGTGCCTCTGGCAGGGTGGCACTCCCTCGGTACTGCACTACAAGTCAGTCTGCTTTATAGTTTCATGTTGCCAAATGCAAACACATGTTGATTCAGAGGCAGAGACACCAGATAGTCGCTAAACCAACATTCCTATAGCAGGGAAGAGGATCAGCTCCTAGACTGGGACCAGTATGGATTTACCTGCTGCCGAAGCGGGTCACTCCAATTTTCCACATCACAGTCTAAGAAAGGAAAGGTTCACATCATCAAACACCACAGGATCAAGGCCATTTGGCCCATCCTGGCCATGACGGACATTTCAAAGAGCAAGCTTCCTCTTTGCCTATCATCTGCAACCTCACACTTTCCCCACTGATCTTCCAAATTTGAATGTTCTGATAACTCTGGTCTCCCTCCTATCGGAAGGATGTTGTGAAAATTGAAAGGGTTCGGAAAAGATTTACAAGGATGTTGCTAGGGTTGGAGGGTTTGAGCTATAGGGAGAGGCTGAGTAGGCTGGGGCTGTTTTCCCTGGAGTGTTGGAGGCTGAGGGGTGACCTTGTAGAGGTTTATAGTATCGGAAAGGGCATAGATGGGGTAAATAGATGGGGTGGGAGAGTCTAGAACTAGAAGGCATAGGTTTAGGGTGAGGGGGAAAGATATAAAAGGGACTTAAGGGGCAAAGTTTTCATGCAGAGGGTGGTGCGTGTATGGAATGAGCTGCCAGAGGAAGTGGTGGAGGCTGGTACAATTACAACATTTAAAAGGCATCTGGATGGGTATATGAATAGAAAGGTTTAGAGGGATATGGGCTAAATGCTGGCAAATGGGATGAGATTAGTATAGAATATCTGGTCAGCGTGGATTATTTGGACCGAAAGGTCTGTTTCCGTGCTGTACATCTCTTTGACTCCTCTTTACGTGATACACTCTTTCATGAGAAGTGGGTGTTGAAGTCAAGGCTGGTATTTGTTACCCTTTCCTAATTACTCTGGAACTGAATGACTTGCTCGGCCTTTTAAGAAGGAAATTAATAATTGATGTGGGTCTGTGGATTCATGAAAGTGGGCAAACATCTGAAGTATCACAATATTTAATGTTGAAGGCTGAGTGCTGGAAAGTGGGAGAAGTGCAGAAAGGGTGGTAGAGACTCGATGGGCTGAAGAGCCTCTCCAATGCTGTATGACTCTATGTCTCAACAAGATGTAGATCACAGTGAGTAAGGATTCCCGTTACTGAAGCAGATAGGTTTTTATGACAATTTTTGGTTATTTCAGGATAGCCATTACTGAGGGGAGCTTTCAAATTCAGATTTAATTGCATTTAAATGCCACCAACTACTGTGGTGGGATTTGAACGTGTGACACTAGCCAAGACCAACTACATCCCCATCTTCCATACTTTTAGAAATGTGACAAATTGAGGGTACCTGATGCTTTCAACACTTCCATTAAACCACGAGCAGACCTTCGTGGAATCACACATCGTTAGCCAGGGCATAGGCTCCTGTATAACTGTTCACTCTGAACTATGTCCAACATAAATATTTGGAGAGAATGATAACATACCTGGTTGTCTTGAGAGACAATCATTTTTATTATTGAGGAGATTTGTGTCCAATATCAATACCGGGCTGAATGAAATAATGTAGTCAAATCACTAAAATGACACAGATTTTGAATAATACAGATGATGTGCAGTTGAGAAAATGTGCCAATAAATCTATAGCAGGAAGAAAGTGTGGCATTTATGTCGAGTGAATGAAATATGCAAAACTTTTAGCAGCAACAGCAACCGCTTTTATAGAAGTAACTTTCCAGGATCATTAACACATTGCTGCTTAACATTTACAAATGTCTATTTTATCCAGATACTGCTGCCAACTGTTATGAAAATAACGGGAGCTCTTACAGAGGGGCAGTGGCACGGACAGCCTCAGGGACTGACTGCCTAGCCTGGACATCCAACTTTATAAGCCCGGAGTTTAATATCAAGGATGTGGAAGAACCCCTCCGCTTGGGTTTGGGTGACCACCCTTATTGCAGGTGGGAGCGATGTGCTTTACCTAATAGTGTCATGTCTGTGGCGCAGGGCACGGGGAACGATACAGGTTCAGCTCTTCCCAGGTTTCTCCCTTTCTTCCCTGAATACAACAGGCAAATATTGCCAGCCTGTGGTCTTTGGTAGTTCCATTATCATTCTGGGTGTTTGTGTCCAGTTACGGAGTTGAGAATGTGTTGCTGGAAAAGCACAGCAGATCAGGCTGTATCTGAGGAGCATTTCGGGCCGGACTCCTGATGAAGGACTCTGGCCTGAAATGTCAATTTTCCTGCTCCTCAGATACTGCCTGACCTGCTCTCGACTCTGATCTCTAGCATCTGTAGTCCTCACTGTTTCCAGTTAGGGAGTGTTGGATCTATAGTCCTATACATTCCTGGCCAGCCTCCCATTTGCCAACCAGCGAAGACCTGGCTTCATCTCAAACTTGTCCATCCCTACAACCCTCTTCAAGCTCCACATTTCTTCAATTTTGGACCATTGGATCCCTGATTTACTGTATTTGATGTCTGGTGATTATGCCTTACATTCCTGACCTCCATGAAGTTCTTGAAACTGCTATAAATTCAGAATTAGAACCGTACGTGTTAGATTTTAGATTAGATTCCCTACAATGTGGAAACAGGTCCTTCAGCTCAACCAGTCCACACCGACCCTACGAAGAGTAACCCACCCAGGCCCATTTCCCTCTGATTAGTGCACCTAACACTATGGGCAATTTAGCATGGCCAATTCACCTGACCTGCACATCTTTGACTGTGGGAGGAAACCCACACAGACACGGGGAGAACGTGCAAACTCCACACAGACAGTTGCTCGAGGTTGGAATTGAACCGGGGACCCTGGTGCTGTGAGGCAGCAATGCTAACCACTAAGCCACTGTGCTGCCCGTTTGTTCAACACCAACCCTTTACTGTTTCTTCCGAGCAAACACCCTCTGCTGCTGCATGTGTATATGGTAGCCTCAAGTAGACAAAACACACAATGTGATTTTCGGTACACCACAGACCGTAAACTGTGGAATTCCCTCCCTAAACCTCACCGCCTCCCTAGATCCTTCTGTCGGATGCAATTTAAAATGTTTGGCAAACTTACGGCCACTCAATGGTCCCACTAAGCTACATGTATTTGCAACAATGAAATAGTCTTAAAGGTATTGCAAAGGTCTTATTCTGAGATTAATACCATGGGGTTAAAAACTTTTAAATGAATTTCACGCTGAAAAAGATGATGACTCGCAGCAGCGGTATTTTAAAGATGACCTCTGTCACCCATCTACATGTCTTTCTGTGGCTTGGTGTCAAATTATGCACAGCATGTTGGAATCTTTTTCTACATCAACGGCCTTATGTGAAAGCAAGTTAATTGTTTTTATAAAGGACAAAGAAGGCAATGATAAAAATGCAGCATGGGACAATCAGTCAACAAAATTCAAATCTACATTTGGAGTATGCTTTTTTCCAAGAAGAGATAAACAAGCACCTTTTTTGGTAGAATCAGGAAAGGATATTGAAACAAAGGGGAGAGAAGAAATGGATAGTGAGATGAAGAGGGTTAATGGGTAGACAGTTCTGGATAATACTTTGTAGCAGACGGGTAGATCATTATTTGATCAATTGAAAGGAATTAAATAGAAATAAGTGTCAAAATAATTAACAATGTTATATATTCATGAAACACGCAGTGGCTCAGTGGTTAGCACTGCTGCCTCACAGCACCAGGGTCCCAGTTTTGATTCCAGCCTCAGGCGACTGTCTGTGTGGAGTTTGCCCATTCTCCCCATATCTGCGTGGGTTTCCTCCCATAGTCCAAAGATGTGTAGATCCGGTGAATTGGCCATGCTAAATTGCCCATAGTGTTAGGTGCATTAGCCAGAGGGAAATGGGACTGGGTGGGTTACTCTTCGGAGGGTCGGTGTGGACTTCTTGGGCCGAAGGACCTGTTTCCACACTGTAGGGAATCTAATCTAAAAACACCTTTAACATAGTCAGATGTCCCTAGGCATTTCACAAGAACAGTAGCAAGAGAGATTTGATAGGGTCCCATCTAAATAAATATTTGAACAGTTAGAGAAAAGTTTAGTGGAAAAAGTGGGTTTTAAGGATCGTGTTGAGTGGTTTAAGGAAGAGAATTGTAAAATTTAGAGGTTAGAACATTTGAAATCAGGGGTACACAAAGATGCTCAGAGATTTCAGAGTGTGGGCTGGAAGCGTTTACTGTAAGACCATATTAGCACAAGAAATAGGAATAGGCCATTCAGCCCATTGAGCTTGCAACAGCATTCATTAAGATCATGGCTGATCTTTATTGCCTTTTCCCTTTGTAGCCCTTGATCATCCATCCTTCCATCCATTCACCCATTTTCCTTCCTGCCTTCCTTCCTTCCTGCCTTCCTTCCTGCCTTCCTGCCTTCCTTCCTTCCTGCCATCCTTCCTTCCTTCCTTCCTTCCTTCCTTCCTTCCTTCCTTCCTTTTTCCCTTTGTAGCCCTTGATCATCCATCCTTCCATCCATTCACCCATTTTCCTTCCTTCCTTCCTTCCTTCCTGCCATCCTTCCTTCCTTCCTGCCTTCCTTCCTTCCTGCCTTCATTCCTTTCTTTCTTTCCATGAAAGAGAGATTGGGGAATCCGGTCATGGAGGATTTTGAGAGCAGGATTGAGAGTTTGTAAATCTTTGTCTGGCTTGACTGGGTGCCAATGTAGCTTAGTCAGCATAAGGGTGACGTGGATGGGACAAGAGTGTGGGTTAAAAGTCAAGCAGCAGACATTCAGATAAGCTCGGGTGAAAAATGGGAGGCCAGCCAGCCATAGTCACATCTGAGGATAACGAAAGCATGAGTGAGGCTTTCAGCAGCAGATGAGCTGAAACATGGAGAGAGAATGATGATGCTGAGAGTGACACAATGGAAACAGAAAGGGACGAAAAAGATATGAGGGTTGAGTCCAACCAATGTTCATATTTTATTCTTATTTACTTACGGGATGTTCCTCCCTAGTTGCCCCTTGAGAAGGTGGTGGTGAGCTACCTTCTTGAACCGCTACAGTCCATGTGCTGTAGGTAGACCCACAATGCCCTTAGGGAGGGAATTTCAAGATTTTGATCAGTATTTACTATGGAAAAGGATATGGAAGATTTGGACTGGAGGGAAATAGATGGTGACATCTTGCAAAATGTCCAGATTGCAGAGGAGGAAGTGTTGGATGTTTTGAAATGTTTAAAAGTGGATAAACCCCAGGACCTGATCAGGTGTACCTGTGAACTCTGTGGGAAGCTAGAGAGGTGATTGCTGAGCCTCTTGCTGAGATATTTGTATCATCGATAGTCACAGGTGAGGTGCCGGAAGACTGGAGGTTGGCAAACATGGTGCCATTGTTTAAGAAGGGCGGTAAAGACAAGCCAGGGAATTA
>NC_057711.1:9819463-9830962 GCF_004010195.1 Chiloscyllium plagiosum | reverse complement strand
AAGGAAAGAACAAGTGAGGGGTGACCAGAACAGAGCAGCAAGGGGAAACAGGGAATGGGACAGTGAGGGGAACAGGGAATGGGACAGTGAGGGGAACAGAGAATGGGACAGTGTGGGGAACAGGGAATGGGACAGTGAGGGGAACAGGGAATGGGACAGTGAGGGGAACAGAGAATGGGACAGTGAATGGGGTAATGAGGGGAACAGGGAATGGTGTAATGACAGGAACAGAGAATGGGACAGACGGGCGAACAGGAAACGGGGTATTGAGGAAAACATGGAATGGTGTAGTGAGGGAAACAGGGAATGGGGCAATGAGGGGAACAGAGAATGGAGTAATGAGGGGAACAGAGTATGGTGCAGTGAGGGGAACGGAATGGAACAGTGTGGGGAATAGGAAATGTGGTAGTGGGAGGAACAGGGAATGACTCAGAAAAGGAATGGGGTAGTGAGGGGATCATGGAATGATGCAGAAAAGGAAAGAGAGAATGGGGTAGTGAAGGGAACAGAGAACGGGACAGTGGGGGGAACAGGGAATGGTATAGTGAGGGGAACAGGGAACAGAATAGTGAGGGGAACAGGTAATGGGGCAGTAAGGGGAACATGGAATGTGGTAATGAGTGGAACAGAGAATTAGGATGGCGAAGGGAACAGGGAATGGGGTAGTGACGGGAACAGAAACTGTGGTAGAGGGGGAACAGAGAATGGGGCAATGAGGGGAACTCAGAATGGTGCATGGAAGGGAACAGGGAATGAGACATTGAGAGGAACAGAGAATAGGATAGTGAGGGGAGCAGGGAATGAGGTAATGATTGGAACAGAGAATGGGACAGATGGGGGAACAGGAAATGGGGTAGTGAGGAAAACACAGAATGATACTGTGAGGGGAACAGAGAATGGGGTATTATGGGGAACAGGGAATGGGGTAGTGAGGGGAACAGAGAATGGGGTAGTGAGGGGAACAGGGAATGGAACCATAAGGGGAACTGGGAATGGCGTAGTGAGGGGAATAGGGAATGGGGCATTGAGGGAAACAGAGAATGGGGTAACGAGGGGAACAGAGTATGGTGCAGTGAGGGGTATGGAATGGGACAGTGTGGGAATAGGGAATGGGGTAGTGAGAATAGGGAATGGGACAGTGAGCAGAACAGGGAATGGGACAGTGAGAGGAACAGAGAATGGGGTAGTGTGGGGAACAAGGAATGGGGATTGAGGGAAACAGGGAATGGGGTAATGAGGGGAACACAAAACAAGATAATTATAGTAACAGAATGGGACGGGGGGACTAGGAAATGGGGTAGTGAGGAAAACATGGAATGGTGCTGGGAGGGGAACAGAGAATGGAGTAGTGATGGAATGGAGAGTGGGGGGTAGTGTGGGGAAGTGACCTTATACAGGTTTACAAAATTTTGAGGGGCATGGACAGGATAAATAGACAAAGTCTTTTCCCTGGGTTTGGGGAATCCAGAACTAGAGGGCATAGGTTTAGGGTGAGAGGGGAAAGATATAAAAGAGACCTATGGGCAACCTTTTCACATAGAGGGTGGTACGTATGTGGACTGAGCTGCCAGAGGAAGTGGTGGAGGCTGGTACAATTCCAACATTTAAGAGGCATTTGGATGGATATATGAATAGGAAAAGGTTTGGAGAGATATGGGCCGGGTGCTGGCAGGTGGGACTAGATTGGGTTGGGATATCTGGTTGGCATGGACGGGTTGGACCGAAGGGTCTGTTTCCATGCTGTACATCTCTGTGACTCTGTGACAGTGAATGGACAGGGATATATTTCCAAGTTAGGATGGTGAGTGGCTTGGAGGTGAACTTGCAGGTGGTGGTGTTCCCATGTATCTACTGCCTCTGTCCTTCTAGATGGAAGTAGTCGCAGGTTTGGAAGGTGATGTCTAAGGGTCATTGGTGAATTTCTGCAGTGCATCTTGCATTTGGTTCACAAACCATTGGGATAAAAGTATCCTCAGCCTGAAAGCCTTCACAGTCTTTTATAAATCCAGTTTCAAGCTGAGAGCTCCTTAAGGTTGCATTCATTTGGAGGAGAAATCAGAGGCACCGTATTATGGTGTTGTGAGAATGGAAGCAATGCTACATGTGGGTGAACAAGACGATTACCTTAGGAGGTGGTTAGGCTGTGGCAAATAATTGGGTTTGAGTAGAGGAAGCTTGAGTCTGTTCCAACATGTGCTGTTCTTCAGCTGCAACTGACAGTGGCTTGTAGGAATTTGGGATTCCCTGTCCTTCAGAGAGATCTTGGAGAATCAAATCTTTCAAGACCTATCCAGTTAGATTTCTGTTAGATAAGAGTTGCAGGGAATGTGGAGGAGAGACATGTTAATGGGTGGGGAGAGCAGATCAAACTTGATCTGATTGGTGGATGGACTTAAGTCTCATAGAGTCAGAGAGGCCTTTAGCTCTGGAAACAGGCCCTTCAGCCCAACCTGCCCACGCTGTCCAGTTTTCACAATTAAACTAGTCCCATTTGCCCGCGATTGGTCCAAATCCTTCAATACCTATCCCATCCATGTACCTGTCTAAATGTTTCTTAAATGACACAATTGTACTCACCTCTACCACGACCTCTGGCAGTCTGTTCCCAGACTAAACAGTGGCTAAGCAGTCTCATCTGGAGAACATCCCATTCACCAGAGCTAACAATACTCACATATCAAAGCATAAAAACGTAAAAGGAAAATATGTTTCCAGGGACTGCAGGTAAAAGCTGATCCTACGACACTATTTGAAGCTCAGCAGGAAACTCTCCTAATCTCCAAATGTGTCCTCAGCTAACAACAGTAAAGCAGATGAACTGTGCACCCAGGTCATTGCAGTTTGTGGAATGTTGCTGTGATATTTTGTCTGTTCAAACAATGATTCACCAAAAGCCAAAGCAGTGACATGAGAAGTGTCTTTAATAGTAGAAGCAGAGAACCTGGCCTGTACACTGCTTCATTCACACCCTCAGGACATCCCAAGGTGCTGCAGAATGTGTGTATTCATTGGAATTGGGCTGCCAATTACAGAGTTGTTATGGTGTACAGAAAGGCCATTCAGCCCATCTTCCATGCACTGGCCCGTCACATGAGCATCATTATTTCGTGCCAATCTCCTGCTTTTTTGCCATATTCTGCACACCATTTCTATCCAAAATAACCATCTGATGCCCCTCTTGAATACCTCAATTGAACCTGCCTCCACCATATTCCCAGGCAGTGTGTTTCAGACCCTGACTACTCACTCTGTGAAAAAGCTTTTTCTCATATCATGCTTGCTTTTGTTACACGTCACTTAAAATCTATGTCCTCTTGTTCCTTTTTCCTTTTAAGAATGAGAAACAGCTTAATCCATAAGACCACAAGAAATAGAAAATGGAGCAGGCCATTTGGCCCCTCGAGCCTGTTCTGACATTCAAAAGGATCATGGCTGATCCGATATTCCTCACGTCCACTTTCCTGTCTTTTCCCGTAACCCTCGATTCCCTGACTGAACAAGAACCTATCCGTCTCAGCCTTAAATATACACAAGGACCCTGCCCTACAGCTCTCAGGGAAGAAATTCCTCCTCATCTCAGTCTTAAATTGGTGCTCCTTTATGATGAAACTATTCCCTCTGGTCCTGGACCCTCCTATGAGGGGAAACATCCTCTCAGCATTTGTCCTGTCAAGCCACTTAAACATCCTAATTGTTTCAAAGAGATCAACTCTCATCCTTTTAAACTTCAGTGAGTAGAGTCCCAAACATTTAACTTTTGCTCATAAGACAATCCCTCCACACCAGGGATCATCCTAGTGAGCCTTCTCTGAACTGCCGCTAATGAAATGATATCTTTCCTTAAAAAGGGAACCAAAACTGCTCCCAGTGCTCCCAGATGTGGTCTCCCCAGCACCTTGTACAGTAAAGCTTCCCTACACTTAAACTCCAACCCCCTTGAAATAAGGGCCAACATTCCATTAGCCTTCCTGATTCCCTGCTCCCCCTTTGTGCCAATCTCCGGCTTTTGTGCCATATTCTGCTCACCATTTCTATCCAAACACAGCTTTCGGTATTTCATGCACAAGTCTTTCAAAATCCCTTGGTGTTGCAGCTTTCTGCAGTTTTCTCCAGTTAAAAAATATTCTATTCTTTTGTTTTCTCTTCCAAAGTGATCAACTTCGCATTTTCCCGCATTATACCCCATTTGCCAATTTTTTTGCCCACTTATTATTTGATATATCAATACTCTCTAAACTATTTGCCTTTCCACCTATTTTAGTGAATTGTCTGTGAATTTGGCTACAATACCTTCACTGCCTTCCTCCCAGTCATTAATATATTTGCAAATAGTTACGGCCTCAGCACTGATCCCTGTGGAACCCCACTGGTTACCAGTCACCAAAAATAACTCCTTATCCCACTTGCTATTTCTTGCCCATTAGCCAATTTTCTATCCATTTCAACACTATGTAATTTTTTGTGAGGCTCCTTGTCAAACACCTTCTGGAAGACCAAACACAACACATCTACTGTTCCGCTCTATCTGTTCAGACTGAGACTTCCTTGACTCCCTTATCTACACTGTCCAGACTATTCAGGATTTTGAAAATGTCTATCAAATCTCTTTTCAGCCTTGTGGAGAACACCTTCTTCAGTTTATGCCCAAAAGCTGAAGTTTGATTTGATTTGATTTATTATTGTCACATGTACCTAAGTGCAGTGATAAGTTTTGTTTTGTGTGCAGTACAGGCAGATCACACAATGCAAAGATCATGCGGTGATTCAACAGAGCGAGGAATACAAAGTTATGACTGCAAAGCAGGTGCACAAAAAGCAAGATCAACATTAGATTTGACATTGGGAGAGGTCCATTCAGCAGTCTAATAACAGCGGGGAAGAAGCTGTTCTTGAACTTGTTGGTGTATTTAAGCTTTTTTACCTTCTGCCCTCTGCGAAGTTGATCACAGAGAAGGTTAGAAGAGATTATAACCGGGGTGGGAGGGGTCTTTGATGATGTTCGCTGCCTTTAGAACACAAAACAATACAGCGCAGAACAGGCCCTTCGGCCCTCGATGTTGCGCTGACCTGTGAACTATTCTCAGCTCATCCCCCTACCCTATCCCAAAATCACCCATGTGCTTATCTAAGGATTGTTTAAATCTCGCTAATGTTGACTACATTAGCAGGTAGGGCAATCCATGCCCTTACCACTCTCTGAGTAAAGAACCTGCTCTGACATCGGTCTTAAATCTATCACCCCTCAATTTGTAGTTATGCCCCCTCATACAAGCTGACGTCATCATCCTAGGAAAAAGACTTTCTCTGTCTACCCTATCTAATCCTCTGATCATCATGTATGTCTCTACCAAATCCCCTCTTAGCCTTCTTCTTTCCAATGAGAATAGACCCAAGTCTCTCAGCCTTTCCTCATAAGATCTTCCCTCCAGACCAGGCAACATCCTGGTAAATCTCCTCTGCACCTTTTCCAATGTTTCCACATCCTTCCCGAAATATGGGGACCAGAACTATACACAATATTCCAAGTTAAGCTGCACTAGCGTTTTATATAGTTGCAGCATGATATTGCGGTTCCGAAACGCATTCCCTCTACCAATGAAACCTAACACACCATATGCCTTCTTAATAGCACTATCGACCTGGGTGGCAGCTTTCAGGGATCTATGCACATGGACTCCAAGATCCTTCTGCACATCCACAAGAATCTTTCCATTGACCCAGTACTCTGCCTTCCTGTTATTCTTCCCAAAGTGCATTACCTCACATTTAGCTGCATTATGCTCAATTTGTCACCTCTCAGCCAAATTTTGCAGTTTATCCAAGTCCCCCTGCAACCTGTAACCTTCTTCCAAACTGTTCACTACTCCACCGACTTTATGTCATCTGCAAATTTACTATTCCATCCACCTATGCCTGCATCCAAGTCATTTATAAAAATGACAAACAGCAGTGGTCCCAAAAAAGATCCTTGTGGCACACCACTAGTAACCGGACTCCAGGCTGAATATTTTCCATCAACCACCACTCTTTCAAAAAACCAATTTCTAATCCAACCTGCTAAATCACCCTCAATTCCATGCCTCTGCATTTTCTCCATCAGCCTACCGTGTGGAACCTTATCAAAGGCTTTACTGAACTCCATGTATACCACACCAACTGCCCTACCCTCATCTACATGCTTGGTCACCTTCTCAAAAAACTCAATGAGGTTTGTGAGACACGACTTGCCCTTGACGAAACCATGTTGACTATCTGAAATCAAATTGTTGCTTGCTAGATGATTATAAATCTTATCTCTTGTAATCCTTTCCAAAACTGTTCCTACAATGGAAGTAAGGCTCACTGGTCTATAGTTACGTGGGTCATCTCTGCTGCCCTTCTTGAACAAGAGCACAATATTTGCAATCCTCCAGTCCTCAGGTACTAAACCTGTAGACAGTGATGACTCAAATATCAAAGCCAAAGGCTCTGCTATCTCCTCCCGAACTTTCCAGAGAATCCTTGGATAAATCACATCTGGCCCAGGGGACTTGTCTACTTTCACTCCTTCTAGAATTGATAACACCTGTGCATAACTAACCTTGATCCTTTCTTGTCTAAGGTCTCGTACCTCATTCTTCTCCTCTCCAATATTCTCCTTTTCCTGGGTGAACACCGGTGAGAAATGTTCATTTAGCACCTCTCTGATCTCTACAGGGTCCACACTCAACTTCCCACTTCTGTCTTTGACTGGGCCTATTCCTACCCTAATCATCCTTTTATTCCTCACATACCTATAGAAAGCTTTAGGGTTCTCCTTTATTCTATTTGCTTTCCGGGGCAGTGAGAAGTGTAGATGGGGTCAATGAATGCAAGGTTGGTTTACATGATGGACTGAGCTGTGTTCGAAACTCTCTGTAGCTTCTTAAGGTCCTGGGCAGACCAGTTGTCGTAGCAAACTATGATGTACCTAGATAAAATGGTGCATGTGTAAAGGTTGGTGAGAGTTTCTCATTCCTGGAACTATTCTAGCAAATGGCTTCTGCAAAGCATTGACAATCAATGTACATCGAGTTCCCAGAGTAGCACTGAAATGGTTAACTACATGAAGTTATTTGGGAGCTGTGGGTCAGGAATGTTCCTGCCCCACCAACTCCCTTACCCCTCACCTTCCCATTCCACTGGGCTGGTCCCAGGAATAATCTTGAGGGTAACAATAGAGGTGACCATGTGGAAAGAGTCAATAGGTGAATACTCCCCCCATCTATTCACTGGTGCACCAGCCCAGTTTAATCAAATGTTAGGCCCCACTCCTCAGTGGTGGGTTAAATCCCAACAGGGGAAGAGAGGGACCTGAAACAGCCTTTAGGCTTTCAATTGACCCAGCAGCTGACTGGCATCCTAATGCCTGCTCCATTGGTAGAGGCAGGAGGGTGGATACTGAGAATGACACCCATGGCACAGCACCCCATATTATTTTCTCACTAATCTACCCAGCTCTCCTCATAAGAGCCAGCCCAAGGCGTTCATTGTTATAAGACAGTCAGTACCTGAAAGAGTTAACTGACATCATGAGAGGAGCTCTACACTTTAAGATATAAAGGACTGATCCTGAGGGAGTGAAGCAGTGTTCTAACCAGTTCCCAAGTCATTGTTCTTCAGAATAAAGCACATTGTTAAAGTAACGATGTGAATTGATCTTAAGTTGATCTTGATGCCTTACAAGGGATAGCCATGTTTCTTAGATGTAAAGCTGCTAGCTATTAAGTAATATATAATAAACCTATTTACAGCCCAAAAAAGTTGAACCGATATTCTGCCTAGGACATTATGTGGACATCCTTTCCCTGCATGGTGTCAGTAGTCTTGACTAAAATCAGGTTAGTGATGGCAAATCTACTTAAGACATTCCAAATCATAACCGATATCACAGGGCATCTGAGGGCATTGGATGGTCACTTGGATAGAAATACTATGGAAGGGTATGGCGCATAAATTGGCACTTGGTAATGATGCTCATTTGATGAGCTGATGGAAGTATGATGGGCCAAATGACCTCCTAAGACGATATTTTTTTGTTCCTTTCAGAGAGAGCTTGGGTGACTATGAGAAGATAAACAACTTGTGAAGCTTTGGGCTTTTTTTAAATGTTGGAACAATAGAAGCAGCCTGAATGGGTGTGGTCAAACTCCTACAAACCAGAGATTTTAGTTTAGCGTTCAGCAGTAGCTGTTGAGGTCTTGAAGAAGTGGAAGCTATTTCTTTCCTCTCTCTTGGTTACAGTTGAAAACTGGGATTCACTGCCTGCTACAGGAGGTGCATGTGAGACAATCTATGTCTGACTTTGCCTTTTGCTGAGATGTGTATATGGCATATTATTATATTGGAACAGTTAATTAGTAAAAGTTACTGTATCTATTTGTCTGTAAAGTTTTCCAATTGAGTTATGTTATCCCAATTCCTCCTTTCTTTTGCTGCATTTTAGCTATAGTGGATAAATAAACTGTGTTTTGCTTTAAATATAGTAATTTCACCAATCAAATTGAACCTGGAACACAACACCTTGCATTTACCTTTAAAATAAGAAAAATTTAGAGTCTAGACTATCTTCTAAATATTTTAAGAGGATTTGGTTTGGTCTGGTTCATAACACTCGTCCATGCTAGATCAATTTCATGATTCTGTGATTACAGTATTGTATGAATGCCAGTTTATATTTCATATTCAAATCAGTAGTTTTAAGGGTAGGTGGTGGGCTTTAGATTGGGCAGGAGGTTCAGCCATTCATAAGTTATCCACGTATCTATTTCAGAAACACAGACAATGAGCAAGAACCTTGGTGTTACACACTGACTGATGATCATATCTCCTGGGATTTTTGCGATATTCCACAGTGTCCAAAAGAAGGTGGGTAAGTCAGCTGCTGTTTGGTCAGAAATAATCTCCATATTAAAGAAGTTACTCCCATGCAATGGACATCTTCACAGGGAAAACAGGATGGGACTGACATTGCTTGAGAGTTAAAGTCCCACAACACCAGGTTAAAGTCCAACAGGTTTATTTGGAAGCACTAGCTTTCTGAGAACTGCTCTTTCATCAGGTACCTAGTGGGGCAGGATCCTAAGACACAGAAATTATAACAAAAGATCACAATTAAAATGATATATGATCCTGCCCCACTAGTTACCTGATGAAGGAGTAGTGCTCTGAAAGCTCGTACTTCTAAATAAACTCGTTGGGCAAATAACCTGGTGTTGTGTGGTTTTTAACTTTGTCCACCCCAGTCCAACACCGGCACCTCCTCATTCCTTGGTAGAAGGATGATTTTCCACAGGGGTTGGGGGTGTATGAGAAGATCGTCCTTGAAGGAAGGTGACATTTCTTGGTGAGGCAAGGAGGATGGGGGGATGGGGGATGGTGGTGTCTTTTGTGGTGCACAGGAATACATTTCCTCAGTTGAAATGTTTTAGGGGAGTACATTTTCTCAGGAGTGTGAAATTCCTCAGGGTCGAGAATGTCCTTAGAGGCAGATGAAGTTCTTTTGAAGAGTGAATTTCCTCAGTGGTAGGCTGAATTTTCTCAGGGCAATGAATCTTTGCGGAGGGAATAAATTTATTCGGCAGTGGGGGATTTCCTTACCCAGGGGGTGGCTAGCATCCTTTGCAGTGGGGTTAAGCTCTATGGGGATCCTGCTGATTATCTTACTATTTGATTAACACATCCTGACTGCTGTCATGTTCACTGCAGTATTAAATACACCCCACCCTGTGGAACCTGTCAAGTTGTTATGAGCAGGAACTGTGTAAGCAATTATGTTGTGCAGTATATTACAGTAAATTACAAAATGTCGGAAAGCTGGGTTTTAGAATTCGAAGCAACATCTTGACAAGTAATGTCTGTCAAAATGTGGAAAGTTGCTAAAATAGATTGCTACAATACTTATAACATTGCATAATTTATTCTTGATTCATGCACAAAATTTACAAGGAATTTTGATAAAGGGGAAAATAATTGCAGGGATATTATTATTGAAATTAATCCAGTTTATGACAAAGTAAGTTGCTAATAATGGGCTGGGTTGGTGCTGGAAATTTTATTCCTTGGGAATACAGGCTAGGAGAACTAAAATTTGGGGTCACTTTGTTTGCAGAAAGAGAACTGAACATGTAGCATTGGCACTAAATCCTCTTTGCTTTGAACTGGGCAGATCCCTGTTCTTCACATCCCTGTAAAAATGGAGGGACATGCATCAGAGACCCTCTGCTCAACTCTTACCACTGCCGCTGCCATGATGAATTCACAGGAGTGAATTGCCAGGAAGGTACGTGATTAACTCCTGTTTGCGTGTATTTGAGAGAACAGTGTACAATATAACTTAACCGGTGCGCTCGCTGAATGGCAATATATGTGACCAAACCTCCTGCCTTTATTGCGTATACTGCAATTGGGCAGCACTTGCTAAGCAACTCTGATTGTGCTAATTGCCATAATGACAATCAATTTAAGACAAATCAGTGAGGCCCACAAGAGCACTCTAGAAGCAATGTACATTCATAAACAGGAAGCTACTTTCTGCAAACAGGGTGTTTAGACGCCAAGAGCTATTTTCGAATTACTGAGAAAGTTGTAGAGCCTTCCTCGTGGTTTCACTATGACAACACCTCAGCCAATCAGAATTGGCTTGCCAATCAAGCAGAATCCTGTAGTATAAATAGTTGTGATTGTTTCAAATTTAGCATTCTTGCATTTGTTCTGATGAGTGCAAAATGAAAAGTGTCAGCAACTAGTCACTCTTTTCATCAACAATCGCGTCTGCCTTTCTTGAATCTTCAGTTCTTTCTTTCATTCATTCAAGGGATGAGGGTGTCACTGGCTAGGCCAGCATTTATTGCCCAGAGGGAAGTTTTGAGTCAACCATTTTGTTGTGGGCCTGGAGTCACATGTAGGCCAGATTAGGTATAGATGGCAGTTTCCTTCCCTAAAGGGGGGCATGAGTGAACATAGAACACAGAACTGAACAGCACAGGAATGGGCTCTTCGGCCCATGACAGAAGCATGTCATACCTCACAAACATTATTGAATTCCTTGAGGATATGACAAAACACATTGATGAAGGTAGAGCAGTGGATGTGGTGTACATGGATTTTAGCAAGGCATTTGATAAGGTTCCCTGGTCGGTTCATTAAGTAAGTAAGGAGGCATGGGATAAAGGGAAATTTGGCTGCCTGGATACAAAATTGGCTGGCCCGTGGAAGACAGAGAGTGGTGGTAGATGGAAAGTATTCAGCCTAGAGCTCGGTGATCAGTGGTGTTCTGAAAATGTGTTGCTGGAAAAGCGCAGCAGGTCAGGCAGCATCCAAGGAGCAGGAGAATCGACATTTCGGGCATGAGCCCTTCTTCAGGAATGAGGAAAGTGTTCCAAGCAGCCAAGCAGGCTAAGATAAAAGGTAGGGAGGAGGGACTTGGGGGAGGGAGGAGGGACTTGGGGGAAGGGCGTTGGAAATGCGATAGGTGGAAGG
>NC_057711.1:9815486-9819229 GCF_004010195.1 Chiloscyllium plagiosum | reverse complement strand
CCCTTGGGGCCTGAGGGAAATGAGGGGGAGGTGTAGGCGCAAGTTTTGCATTTCTTGCAGTTGCAGGGGAAGGTGCCGGGAGTGGAGGTTGGGTTGTTGGGAGGTGTGGACCTGACGAGGGAGTCACGGAGGGAGTGGTCTTTTTGGAACGCTGATAGGAGAGGGGAGGGAAATGTATCCCTGGTGGTGGGGTCTGTTTGGAGGTGGCAGAAATGACGAAGGATGATACGATGTATCTGGAGGTTGGTGGGGTGGTAGGTGAGGATCAGTGGGTTTCTGTCCTGATGGCACTTGGAGGGGCGGGGCTCAAGGGCGGAGGAGCGGGAAGTGGAGGAGATCCGGTGGAGGGGGGATCCCACGTCTGGAGGGAAATTGCGTTCTTTGAAGAAGGAGGCCATCGGTATTGGAACTGGCCCTCCTGGGAGCAGATGCGGTGGAGACGAAGGAATTGGGAATATGGGATGGCGTTTTTACAGGGGGCAGGGTGGGAGGAGATGTAGTCTAGTCGGTCGGTTTAAAGTAAATGTCTGTGTTGATTCGGTCGCCCGAGATGGAAATGAAGAGGTCTAGGAAGGGGAGGGAGGAGTCTGAGACAGTCCAGGTAAATTTGAGGTCAGAGTGGAAGGTGTTGGTAAAGTGGATGAACTGTTCAACCTCCTCGTGGGAGCACGAGGCAGCGCCGATACAGGCATCGATGTAGCAGAGGAAAAGGTGGGGGGTGGTATAGCTGCGGAAGATGGACTGTTCCACATATCCGACGAAGAGGCAGGCATAGCTGGGGCCCATGCGGGTGCCCATGGCTACTCCTTTGGTTTGGAGGAAGTGGGAGGATTGGAAAGAGAAGTTGTTCAGAGTGAGGACCAGTTCAGTCAGTCGAAAGAGGGTGTCAGTGGAAGGGTACTGGTTGGTACAGCGGGAAAGGAAGAAGCGGAGGGCTTTGTAACCTTCGTGATGGGGGATGGAGGTGTACAGGGACTGGATGTCCATGGTGAAGATAAGGCATTGGGGATCGGGGAAGCGAAAATCATGGAGGAGGTGGAGGGCGTGGGTGGTGTCCCGAAAGTAGGTGGGGAGTTCTTGGACTAAGGGGGACGGGACTGTGTTGAGGTATGCAGAGATGAGTTCAGTGGGGCAGGAGCAGGCTGAGACAATAGATCGGCCGGGGAAGTCAGGTTTGTGGAATTTGGGCAGGAGGTAGAAACGGGCGGTGCGGGGTTGTGGGACTATGAGGTTGGAGGCGGTGGATGGGAGATCTCCTGAGGTGATGAGGTTATGGGTGGTCTGGGAGATGATGGTTTGGTGGTGGGAGGTGGGGGCATGGTCAAGGGGGCAGTAGGAGAAGGTGTCCATGAGCTGGTGTTTAGCCTCAGCGGTGTAAAGGTCAGTGCACAAACTACTACCGTGCCTCCCTTGTCAGCTGGTTTGATAGTGAGGTTGGGGTTGGAACGGAGGGAGTGGAGGGCTGCACGTTCCGAGCGTGAGAGGTTGGAGTGGGTGAGAGGGTTGGACAGGTTGAGGCGGTCAATGTCGCGGCGGCAGTTGGCTATGAAGAGATCGAGGGCGGGTAAGAGTCCAGCACGGGGTGTCCAGGTGGATGGGGTGTTTTGGAGGAGGGAGAAGGGGTCGTCAGAGGGTGGGAGAGAATCTTGGTTGAAGAAGTAGGCGCGGAGGCGAAGGCGGCGGAAGAATTGTTCGATGTCTCGCCGCGTGTTGAACTCGATAAAACGAGAGCGTAGGGGAATGAAGGTGAGGCGTCTGCTGAGGACTGATCTTTTATCCTCAGAGAGGGGTAGTTCTGGAGGGATGGGAGATCGGCGTGGGGGCGGAGACGCATGAGGCGTGGTCGTTGTGCTGGTGAGTGATGTCACTGGGGGTGGAAGTGGCTGTGGCGACGGCAGACACGGTATTGTTCCCGATAGCCGTGGAGCCCGCGGAGGCCACAAATCTGTCGGCGATGGTCTTCCTGGCGATCGTGGAGGGGGTTGTCTGGGCGGCGATCGTGGAGGCTGCATGGTCGGTGGGGGCGGAAGTGACGTCATGGTTCGTGGCAGTGGTTTCTGCCGCGGGCGCTGCAGCGGCCACGTGGTTAATGGTGCCAGAATGATTTCGGAGGCCGATGGAAGATTCTGGAACAGTTGAGGAACCCAGAGTGTGGGGGTAAGTACATGAAAGCTTTTGGTACTTACTGTCTTTAATTTCCGATATGGCGAGGAAGAACTGTTAATTTAGTGTATGGATTCTTCTGTGGATGAAGAACAGTAGAGGTCCTTTACAGGTCTGTGAGAGTGTTGTCCTGAGCTGGGATAGGGCTGACTGCAGGGAATGTAGGTAGAGGCGCATGGCCGTAAGCGTGGAGCAGAGGATCCGGAGGGAGGTCTGTTGCTGGAGGCTTCGAATTGGTTGTCCTGGTTGGGTCCAAATTTTGTTGGTCTGAACGTAGTCCGGAGTCTGTGTGGGGTCAGTTGGTTCCGTAGGGAGATGCTGAGGGAGGAGATGTGGCTGTGGTAGCGAGTCATTTTGAGAACGTGGCTGAAGAGCTTCTGGGCAGCGGAGATGACCTGGGGTGTGCAGTGAGAGAGGGACTCATTGAGATCCTTGGAAAGGGAGGAAGAGAGCTTCTTCAAAGAAGGCATCCTTGTAAGAGGATTCGCAGAAGGATAAAATCTTCGAGGAGAAAGTGAGGACGACAGATGCTGGAGATCAGAGCTGAAAATGTGTTGCTGGAAAAGCTCAGCAGGTCAGACAGCATCCAAGGAGCAGGAGAATCGATGTTTCGGGCATGAGCCCTTCTTCAGGAATGAGGAAAGTTTGTCCAGCAGGCTAAGATAAAAGGTAGGGAGGAGGGACTTGGGAGAGGGAGGAGGGACTTGGACATTTACTATAAACCGACCGACTCGCACAGCTACCAAGACTACATCTCCTCCCACCCTGCCCCCTGTAAAAACGCCATCCCATATTCCCAATTCCTTCATCTCCGCCGCATCTGCTCCCAGGAGGACCAGTTCCAATACTGAACAACCAAGATGGCCTCCTTCTTCAAAGACCGCAATTCCCCCCAGATGTGGTCGACGATGCTCCCCACCGCATCTCCTCCACTTCCCGCTCCTCCGCCCTTGAGCCCCACCCCTCCAATCGCCACCAGGACAGAACCCCACTGGTCCTCACCTACCACCCCACCAACCTCCATATACATCGTATCATCGTTCGTCATTTCCGCCACCTCCAAACGGACCCCACCGCAAGACCACTCCCTCCATGAGTCCCTTGTCAGGTCCACACCCCCCCAACAACCCAACCTCCAATCCCGGCACCTTCCCCTGAAACCGCAAGAAATGCAAATCTTGCGCCCACACCTCCCCCCTTACTTTCCTCCAAGGTCCCAATGGATCCTTCCATATCCGCCACAAATTTACCTGCACCTCCACACACATCATTTACTGCATCCGCTGCACCCAATGTGCGCCTCCTCTATATTGGGGAGACAGGCCGCCTATTTGCGGAACGTTTCAGAGAACACCTCTGGGACACCCGGACCAACACTTCAACTCTCCCTCCCACTCCACCAAGGACTCCTCCATCGCCAGACCATAGTAACACGACGGCTGGAGGAAGAGCGCCTCATCTTCCGCCTAGGAACCCTCCAACCACAAGGGATGAACTCAGATTTCTCCAGTTTCCTCATTTCCCCTCCCCCCACCTTGTCTCAGTCAAATCCCTCGAACTCAGCACCGCCTTCCTAACCT
>NC_057711.1:9810518-9815419 GCF_004010195.1 Chiloscyllium plagiosum | reverse complement strand
GCTTTTCCAGCAACACATTTTCAGCTCTGATCTCCAGCATCTGCGGTCCTCACTTTCTCCTAGTCTGATCTTAGATCAGGATAAAAGGCTGGCACAACATCAAGGGCTAAAGGACCGGTTCTGTTCTATGGCACCAAGTTAAGCTAATCCCTTGCGCTAAATTACTCCCCAAATGAGATTTTCCAACAATGGTTTCATAGTCATTATTAGACTCTTAATTCCAGCTACTTTTCAAATTCAAATTCCCCCATCTGCTGCGGCAGGATTTGAAGCCAGGTCCCCAAAACATCACCTGGGTCTCTAGACTAACGGTCCAGCAATAATGCCACCAGGCTGTCGCCACCCCAGTTCAGATTGGATTCAGATTGACTAATGATTGCATGCCTAATTTGTATATTGCCTTCATTTAGTGATTTTCTCTTTCAGTGAAATGCTTCGACAGTAGCCATTACAGGTACTTCCTTATTGGGGAGCGCTGGTTCCGCATTGTTGGAGACGAGGTGGAAAACTGTGTGTGTACTGGCAGTGGGCCTGAGTGTGACAGCGTTCAATATGAAGGTATCCACGGGAACTGGAAAAGTATATTCGGGTGAAATTACGGAATGGTCCTTCAGTGAAGGACCCCCTCTCTCCACCCACGCACACAGCTTCGTTAGTACTCACTTCCTGCCTGTTCTTCTCGACATTTGAAGCTTGGTTCAGAATATCGATTGGAGACATCTCTAGAGGCTAAGGAGTCGAGGTGTTCAAAATCACAAAGCTTAAGAAGAGTGACTAAACTAGAAAAGTTGGTAACCAGAGGATACAAACGTATGGTAATTGGCAAAAGAACCAGGAGTTGAGGAAATGTATCTTCCCAGAGATGATTTAGATTGGATTGGATTGTCTAAAGGGTAGTGCCAACTCTCAAAAGGAAATGGGGTCATGATTTGAAGGGGAGAAAATTGTAGGACAATAAGGGAGAAAAGCAGACAGAATGGAACTATTCAGATAACTTTTTTTTAAGAACCAGCACAAGCACGATGGGCCAAATGGTCTATTTTCAGAGTTGCGAGATTTTATTATTAACTTGGACCTTTTGTTTAAATTTATTTATGTGATGTGAGTATTCCTGGCAAGGCCAGAATTTCTGAACATTAAACATGATTGACTAACTATCCATGCCTTCCTCTATCCTCTCTCACATTACAATGAGAAATATATTCTTTTAATGTCCAAGTAAAACTACTAATCAGTTATCCTTTATCTCAATTCCCTTTCACCTTTGAAAGGAACGGATAATTTACAGTACAAACAGTAATATCTCGATGCCTACAGTATTTTTATAGGAATTTAGAGGACTCAGGATCAACTCATGCAGACTTAGAAACTGCTGTCTATGTCTCCATAAGACCATAAGCCCTTCACATACACATTCCTGTCTTTTCCCCATAACCACAAAATAATAACTCTACCCTCATGTGGCAAAGAGACCCCCAATCCTCTGAAACAAGAAATTCCCCCTCATCTCAGTCTTAAATTGGCACGCCTTTATTCTGAATTTAATTATAACGACTCTCTCTCCAGCGATAATGCCACTGGGCCATCTATCCTTCTGTCTTCTGCTCCCAGACTCTCCCATGAGGGGAAACATCCTCTCAGCATTTACCCTGTCAACCCCCTTAAGAATCCTATATGTCCTCAATGAGATCATCTCCCATTCTTCTAAACTCCAAGGAGTAGCGTTCCAACTTGTTTAGCCTTTGCTCATAAGGCAATCCCTCCGTACTGGGGAGCACTTCAGTGAACCTTCTCTGAACTGCCTCCGATGAAATGATATTTTTCCTAAATAACAGGCCAAAACTACTCACTGTACTCCAGATGTAGTCTCACCAGCTTCTCGCTGCAGTAAGACTTTCCGACTCGTATACTCAAACTCTCTTGAAATAAGGGCCAACATTCCTTTAGCAAGTGTTCCAAGTGTAAGTACCTTGCATTTCCCTCTCAATAAAGCAATCTGATTCCCTTTGATCTGTAATGACTATCACAATAATAATAAGAGAATGAAACACACAAGCTTTCAGTCTCCAACACAATGGCCGCATGACCTCTTTCACTTATTCAAAAATATAATAATCATAAAAACCAAAAGAAGTAGTTATATTCTTATGAACCACATAATTATAACAAGTTATGATCCCAGATGATGGTGATGCTAGAGAAATAAGATTCCAGAGTGAAACATGGTTTGATAGAGCATAACCTTTACTTTTGTCATTTGGTTACTGTGGTGGTGAGCCATAGAACATAGTCACAAAATGAGGTAGAAGAATCCTTCTTTTCCAAAAGAAAGCTTCAACTCTTTTTCCCAGCAATATCCTTTTCTGCAACTCTATCATAGGAAGCATCACTCCTTTATTCACATTAACATTTCTTACACAGCTGATGGAGTTGCAAGCATTTCTTTTCAGTCTCCTGTGCATTTGCTAGATGTGATTCTCTGTCTCTCCCCACAACATGCAAACACTTACTTACTGACTTTTCTCTCACTTTCTCTAAGAAAAGCTAAGCACGCTTTCCAGCTATAGAGTCAGAGATGTACAGTACGGAATCAGACCCTTCGTTTCAACTCGTCCATTCCCAGCAGATAACATAAATTAATCTAATCCCATATGCCAGCATTTGGCCCATATCCCTTTAAACCCTTCCTATTCATGTACTCATCCAGATTTTAAATGTTGTAATTCTACCAGCCTCTACCACTTCCTCTGGCGGCTCATTCCATACACACACCAACCTCTAAATGAAAATGTTACCTCTTAGGTTCCTTTTAAATCTTTCCCCTCTCACCTTAAACCTATGCCCTCTAGTTTTAGACTCCTCTACCCTGTGAAAAAGACTTTGACTATTCATCCTATCCATGCTCCTCATGATTTTGTAAACCTCTGTAAGGTGACCCTTCAGCCTCCAATACTCCAGGGAAAATAGCCCCAGCCTATTCAGCCTCTCCCTACAGCTCAAACTCTCCAACCCCGGCAACATCCTTGTAAATCTTTTCTGCGTCATTACAGGTTTCACAGCATCTTTCCTATAGCAGGGAGACCAGAACTACACTCAGTATTCCTAACCAATGTCCTGTGCAGCTGTAACATGACACCCCAATTCCTATTCTCAATGCACTGACCAATAAAGGCAAGCATATCAAATGCCTTCTTCACTGCCCTGTCTACCTGCAACTCTCCCTTCAAGAACTCCCTTCATTGAGATGAACCTGCACCTTTCCTCTTAGACTGCTAAAGTAGAGGTGAATGGATTATTGGTTTTCAGTGATGTGAATTTTTTTTTAAGTTCAGAAGGTAATTTGGAACAGAGAGCTGAAGACAGCCTGTCTACCTTGACTGTTAACGTAGGTTGAGACCACTTTCCAACACTGAAAGTCCATAGGCTGCTGATAACTAAACTGCTGTTCTTGCTGGTAAGGATCATTACTTCTGAACTGAACCTGCTTGTCACTCTGGATGTCCATCTGGCTCTTGCCATAAAACCTCAAGCCAACAATAAGCAGCAGTTATCTCACCAGGTAGCTTGTTGAACCCTAAATGAAAACCGAAAGAACTGCAGATGCTGGAAATTCGAAACAAAAACAGAAATTGCTGAAAAAGCTCAGTGGGTCTGGCAGCACGTGTGGAGGGAAATCAGAGTTAACGTTTTAGGTCGAGTGAGCCTTCCTCAGAACAGCTTAAGTCATTCAGCTTAAGTCATATGATTTCTTGGAATGGCTGTCTTTAGCTCACTGTTCCAAAAGACCTTCTGACCATGGAACAAAAAAGCATCTTAGCATTGAAAACCAAAAATCCATTTACGTCTTTGGAATTCAAGTTCGAAAATAATTATCCATTTTCTTTTTGATCACACTTTTCCCTCCAGAAAATGATATTGTGTCTTTAAGAAAGCATTTTCACCTTCTATCAAAATTCCCTCTTTTTGCTGTTTCTATTGACAGTAATAACATTTTTGCATTAAACACATAGGATTTTCATAATCATATTCTATTTTAGTCCATTGTGACCGTGCATTTGTTTTCCTTAGTATTTTCTCTTGACAAAGTGCCCACTTTAATACTGTGCCTTCCTGCTACAAGAATGATTTTCAAATTGTTCAGTTGTAGCAGTAACCTCCACCGTGAGATGAATTGACTGGTTGCAGACTGGCAGCTGTGATGCTGGGGTCCTCAGAAGGAGATTTATTTGTGAACTTTCATCACAAGCACAATTCTTGATAATTTCATTTCCCATTTCTGTCCTGTTTTCTCATACTCTGATTCTTCCATCATTATTTTGTGAAGTCATTCTTTGCTAGTTTGTAAAGTTTTTCCATCGTTCTGAAACTCTGAAATAATGATTGTACACTTTTCTTCCAATTTGAAGGCATCCTAAACTTCCTCAGTTAGCTATGGATGGTGCATCCTACTCAAACATCTTTCACTTCTTGGGTCAAAGGGCAGCAATCATGCCTCTTAGTCAGAGCATTGTCTGTTTAAGTCCCACTTTAGAGAACTTGAGTCCAAATATCAAGGACAACATACCCAATATAGACAAGGTGGTTAAGAAGGTGTTGAGCATGTTTGCCCTCATTGCTCAGATCTTTGAGTATAGGAGTTGAAACGTCATGCTAAGGTTGTACATGACATTGGTGAGGCCTCCTCTGGGGTACTGTGTCCAGTTCTGGTTGCTCTGATATAGTAAGGATAATGTTAAGGCGTTAGTAAGGCGTTTGACAAGGTTCCCCATGGGAGACTGATTAGCAAGGTTAGATCTCATGGAATACAGGGAGAACTAGCCATTTGAATACAGAACTGGCTCAAAGGTAGAAGACAGAGGGTGGTGGTGGAGGGTTGTTTTTCAGACTGGAGGCCTGTGACC
>NC_057711.1:9807370-9809917 GCF_004010195.1 Chiloscyllium plagiosum | reverse complement strand
GGGCCGGGTGCTGGCAGGTGTGACTAGATTGGGTTGGGATATCTGGTCAGCATGGACGGGTTGGACCGAAGGGTCTGTTTCCATGCAGTACATCTCTATGACTCTATGTTAAGCTAAAGAGTGTTCAGAAGAGATTTAGCAGGATGTTGCCAGGTGTGGAAGGTTTGAGTTATGAAGAAAGGCTGGATAGGCTGGGACATTTTTCATTGGAGTGTAGGAGGTTGAGGGGTGACCATATGGAGGTTTATGAAATCATGAGGGGAATAGATGAGGTAAATATTTGGTGTCTTTTCTCTAAAGTCGGGGAGTTCAAGACGAGAGGCCATATTTTTAAGGTGAGAGGAGAAAGATTTAAAAATGACATGGGGGCAGGTTTTTTTTTTACACAGTGAGTGGTTTGAATGAGCTTGCAGAGGAATTGGTGGATGCAGACACAGTTACAACATCTAAAAGACACATGAATAGAAAAGGTTTGGAGGGATATGGGCTAGGAGTAGGAAGGTAGGGCTCGTTTAGTTTGGATCAGAGTGGTGCTGGAAAAGCACAACAGGTCAGGCAGCATCCGAGGAGCAGGAAAATCGACGTTTTGGGCAAAAGCCCTTCATCGTTCCTGATGAAGCGCTTTTGTCAGAAACATTAATTTTCGTGCTCCTCGGATGCTGCCTGACCTGCTGTGCTTTTACTGCACCACTCTGATCTAGACTCTGATTTCCAGCATCTGCAGTCCTCACTTTTGCCTAGTTTAGTTTGGAATCATGGACTGGTTAAATTGAAGGGTCTGTTTCCATGCTGTATGACTCTATGACTCTCTGACCACTGAACTGGCTGTATGCGTGCAAGGTCATGAAGCTCTCCCAGTGTCCTGAACAACACTCACCACTGCTTCACATGGGGAATGGGAAGCATGGATGCCAGGAACGTTTCCTCTTGTGAGGAAGTCTAAATCTAGGGATACATTTTAAAAATGAGAGATATCCCTTCCATGATGGTGACGAAGCGAACTTTCTCCTAAGGTCCCTTGTCTGTGAAATTGTCTTCCCTACAAAATAGTGGAGGCTGGGGCTATAGAATTATTTCAAGGCTGGGCTAGATATATTCTTAGTGGAAAGGCAGTCAAGGATTATGCAGTGGGGGTGGCAAAGGCAGGTTAGTGGAGCTGAGACCAAACCAAAATCAGCCATGGTCTTATTGAATGGTGGAGCATGTTCAAAGAGGCAAATGGCCTACTCCTGCTCCTGAGTCCTTTGTTCCTCACTTCAAAATCTAAAATACAAATGATCCGCCTCATTCGCTTTGACCAGGGGCAAGATGTAAAACTGAAACTGATGCATAGAATGCTGGAGAACTCCGTAAGTCTGGCAACATCTGCGGAGAGAAATCAGAGTAAACCTTCAGGATCTGATGTGATTTATCTTCAGATGAGACTTGAAACATTAACTCTGTTTCTTTCTCCAAGGATGCTGCACTCTCTGTGTTTGTTTCAGATTTCCAGTATCCTTTTTTAAAAAAAATTATTTGTGGAACATGGGAACCCATTCCTAATTGCACAGAGGGCACTTAAGACTCAGCCACATTGTTGTGGGTCTGGAGTCACGTATAAGCCAGACCAGGCAAGGTGGATGTTAGTGAGCCAGAGGGGTTTATCCCCAACAATCAATTCATCGTCAGATTTTTAATTCCCTTTTTTTTAATTGAATTCAAATTTATCAGCCATGGTAGGAGTTGAAGCAGGGTCCAGAACATTCCCTGGGTCTCAGGATCAATAGTCTTCAAGGTTTGTGTGAAGATTTGTAGCTCGGGTGCTGGTTGTAGGAGCTGGGAAGTTGATTTGCAGACATTTTGTCCCCTGCCTAGATGACATCCTCAGTGCTGTGGAGCCTCCTGTGAAGCACTGCTGTTCTGTGTTGGTTGGAATTTATTTGGTTTCATTCCCCACTGCTTCCCAGTAGGTCATTGAAGTGGTCGGTACATTGGGTCTAGGCCAGTGTGGTTATTGATGGAGTCCGTGGATGAGTGCTAGGCTTCTAGGAATTCTCTGGCTGTCCTCTGGCATGTCCTATTGTTGTTGTGCTGTCCCAGTGTGATCCTCGTTGTCTGTGTGTATAGATACAAAGGATAGTTGATTGTGGCGTTTATCAATAGTCAAGCACTAAGCCATTGCCTCCTGATACAGTATTCACCATTTTTTTGTTAAATAACAGTATTTTATCCATTTAATGGTAAAGTCCTAGGGACTGTTGCTGAACAAAGAGACCTTGGAGTGCAGGTTCATAGCTCCTTGAAAGTAGAGTCACAGGTAGATAGGATAGTGAAGAAGGCGTTTGGTATGCTTTCCTTTATTGGTGAGAGTATAGAGTACAGGATTTGGGAGGTCATATTGCGGCTGTACAGGACATTGGTTAGGCCACTGTTGAAATATTGCGTGTAATTCTAGTCTCATTCCTATCGGAAAGATGTTGTGAAACGTGAAAGGGTTCAGAAAAGATTTACAAGGATGTTTCCAGGGTTGGAGAATTTGAGCTATAGGGAGAGGCTGAACAGGCTGGG
>NC_057711.1:9806280-9807222 GCF_004010195.1 Chiloscyllium plagiosum | reverse complement strand
AAATTTAAGAGGCATTTGGATGGGTATATAAATAGAAAGGGTTTGGAGGGATATGGGCTGGGTGCTGGCAGGTGGGACTAGATTGGGTTGGGATATCTGGTTGGCATGGACGGGTTGGACTGAAGGGTCTGTTTCCATGCTGTACATCTCTATGACTCTATGTAAAACTATTTATTGGGATATTGCATGGTGCTACATAGATTAATACATACATTAATGCTCCAGCTACCTGTCCACCTACTCAGTCCTGACACTCGAAACGCCATACAGAGAGAGTGCTGCACTGACAGAGGTACCGTAGTTTGGAAGAACAGATTAATCCATGTCCACTTTACACACTCAGATGAGCGTTCCATGGGCACTGTTTGAAAAACAAAAGAAAAGTCTGCCTTCTGTATCATGGCCAATATTTATCACACATATAGCATCACAGAAAACAGATTATCTGTTCATTAAACATTGTTATTGGTGGGAGCTTGTCTGCTGTTGTTTTTCCTACAATTTAACAGTGACTACACTCCAAATATACTTTAGAACATATAGAAAAATACAGCACAGAACAGGCCCTTTGGCCCACGATGTTGTGCCGAGATTTAATCCTAATTAACCTATACACCCCTCAACTCACTGCTATCCATGTGCATGTCCAGCAGTCGCTTAAATGTCCCCCAGTGACTCTGCCTTCACCACCACAGCTGGCAACACATTCCATGCATTCGCAACTCTCTGCATAAAGAACCTACCTCTGACGTCTCCTTTATACCTTCCTCCTAATATCTTCAAACTATGACTCCTCGTACCAGTCAATCCTGCCCTGGGGAAAAGTCTCTAGCTTTTCCTCTCATTATCGTGAATACCTCGATCAGGTCTCCTCTCTTCCTCCTCTCCAGAGAGAAAAGTCTGAGCTTATTCAACATTTCTTCATAAGGCAAGCCCTCCAGT
>NC_057711.1:9794487-9806228 GCF_004010195.1 Chiloscyllium plagiosum | reverse complement strand
GTGCAGGTTAGGTGAATTGGCCATGCTAAATTGCCCGTAGTGTTAGGTGAAGGGGTAAATGTAGGGGAATGGGTCTGGGTGGCTTGCGCTTCGGCGGGTCGGTGTGGACTTGTTGGGCCGAAGGACCTGTTTCCACACTGTTAGTAATCTAATCTAAAAACTCAACCCCCTCTGTTAATGAAAGCCAAAACACCATATGCTTTCTTAACAACCCTATCACTTGGGTGGCAACTTTGAGGGATATAGATACATGGATCCCAAGATCCCTCTGTTCCTCCACACTGCCAAGAATCCTATCTTTAATCCTATATTCAGCATTCGACCTTCAGGTTGAACTCCATCTGCCATTTCTCAGCCCAGCTCTGCATCCTGTCTATGTCGCGCTGCAGCCTACATTAGCCCTCTGTACTATCGATGACACCTCCAACCTTTGTGTCATCTGCAAGTTTACTAACCTACCCCTCAACCTCCTCATCCAAGTCATTTATAAAAACTACAAAGAGCAGAGGCCCAAGAACAGAGCCCTGAGGGACCCCACTCAACACTGACCTCCAGGCAGAATACTTCCCACTCCCTGCCTTCTGTCAGCCAACCAATTCTGAATCCAGATAGCCAAATCTTCCTATATCCCATACTTCCTGACTTTATGAATGAGACTTTAGAACAAACTAAGATACATTCGTCTTTTTTTTAAACAATGGTTATGTACAAAAATTATTGTTCATATTTTAAAGGTGTTTTATTGGCTGTAAAGCACTTTGGGACAGTCTGGACATTGTTGCAAGAGGATGTTTCCCCTCTGGGAGAGCCTAGGAGCAGGGGGTTTAGTCTAAGAATAAAGGTGCACCAATTGAAGACTGAGATGAGGAGGGATTTCTTCTCTCAGAGGGCTGAGAATCAATGCCACAGAGAGCTGTGAGGTTGGCTTGGTCCTATTGAATGACAGAACAAGGGCAGCACGGTAACTTAGCGGATAACACTGTGGCCTCACAGCGCCTGTGACCCGCGTTTGATCCCAGTTTCGGGTGATTCTGTGTGGGTTTCCTCTGGGTGCTCTGGTTTCCTCCTACAGTCCAAAGATGGGCAGGTTAGGTGGATTGGCCATGCTAAATTGCCCATTGAGTCCAGGGATGTGCAGACTAAGTGGATTCATGGGAAATGCAAGGTCATAGGGTAAGGGTGGTTGGTTTAGGTGGGATGCTCATCCGAGGGTTGGTGTGGATTAGATGGGCCAAATGGCCTGCTTCCACACTGTAGGGACTACATGATTAAAAGTAGGTTTGAGAGGCCAAACAGTCTACTCCAGTTTCCATGTCTTATGAGGTTGCGAAAGGTGCTATATAAATGTAGGTTATTTTTTTAAAGTGGACCAATAAACTAAGCAGCAGCTTCGACTGTTCAGATTTGGTGAGTTATATGTTCTGTATGGCAAGTGTATGCCTAAACTAGTCTCTTTCTTAATTGCTATGCAATGTCAGAAGGATCCCTTAAGCCTTACACAGGCCCCCACCCCACCACCACACTATCCCCCTCCTCACAACCTCCCCACAACAAACGAAAACTCTGAACCTGGTAAAACCTAGCCTTTGCCGGCTGAATCGGTTATTGTCAGTGCCTTGGGGAATGTGCTGACAGCCATGTGTTTTCTCACCGATTCTCATTCAGAGTGCAGGGTTAACCAGTGCCTCCATGATGGTCAGTGCCGAGCAGTCCAGGATGCAGAGGAGATTATCTGCCAGTGCCGGGCTAGCTTTGCGGGGAAATACTGTGATATTGGTAAGCTCTTCCAATGGACAAGTGCTTTACTTGAGTATGTTAACTCCTGCTGCCCTCTACATTGCACTAGGAAGTCAGTGCCATTACATCAGGTGGGTGGAACTGGAACCTAGGAACCAGTCTGTCTACTTCAATTGTTGTGTGCCTATCATTTGTTCAACACTCGCTATTCACTGCCCTCCTGACTGCTCATTTCAACCTTTTCCTGCCAACTGTTCCTCTCATTACCCCCTTGCCTCCTCCCTTCCTCGATCGGTCATTACCCAATTACTGCCTCGCCGTTCCCCTCAATACACCTCTCACTTCTCCTCTTTATCCCCGTTTCTGCCTTCCTCACCACTTCCCTAACTACCATTTGTCACCTCACTCACTGCTTCCCTCACAACTCCCCTCTTCCTGCCTCCCTCACCATTCCACTCACTAAGCCCCTCCCTGCCTCACCACTGGTTGGGCCAGAATTTATTGCCCGTCCCTAGTTGCCCTTGAGAATGTGGTGATGAGCTGCCTTCTTGAACCGCTGCAGTCCATATACTGCAGGTAGACCACAATGCTGTTAGGGAGAGAATTCCAGGATTCTGGATGGTGAGAGGCTCGGAGGGGTACTTAATGTTACCATGTGCTCTTGACCTTCTAGATGGAAGTGGTTGTGGATTTGAAAGGTGCTGAGTAAGGAGCCTTGGTGAATTTCTGCAGTGCATCTTGTGGATGGTACAATTGCTGCTACTGAGTGTCAATGGTGGAGGGAGTGGACACCTAAGGTGTTGGACAGGGTGCCAATCAAATGGGCGCCTGTTTCATTATGGCAGTGTCTGTGGAGAGAGAAACAAGAGTTAATCATTCGGATCTGTGCCCTTCCATCCAAACTGGTAAAAGTTAGATAAGTAATTTGTGATATGTAACTTTCCTGAAATATATTAATCATCTGTACCTTGGTGTGCAAGGGACAATTCAAAGTTTGCAGATGTCACAAGATTTGGAAGAATTGTAAACTGTGAGGAGAACAGTGTGGAACCCCAAAAGGACATTGACAGGTTGGAGAAGTGGGCAGATAGGTGGCAGGTGAGGCTCAATGTGGAGAAGTGTGAGGTGACACTTTGGGAGGAATGTAGAAAAATGGGTACTAAAGGGGCTACAGGAGCAGAGGGAACTAGGTGTATAGATTCACAGCTCATTGAAGGTGGCAGGACAGGTGAAGACAGCAGCTAATACGGTGTTCTTGGCTTTGTTAATAGGGGCATAGAGGACAAGAGCAAGGAGGAGATGTTGACCTTGTATGAGAAACTAGTTCGACCTCAGCTGGGCTATTGCAACTAGTTCAGGGCGCCACATTCTAGAAAAGATGTGGATTACATTGGAGAGGGTGCGGAAGTGATTTACAAGAGTGTTTCCAGGTATGAGAGACTTCAGTGATGAGGATAGATTGTGACATTTCTCCTTGGAAAGGAGAAGGTAAGAGGAGATTTGATCAAGGTTTCCAAAATCATGAGGTGGCTGCATAAAGTAGTTAAGGAGAAGCTGTTCTCACTTGTAAAAGGAGCAAGAATGAGAGGGCACTGATTTATATTGATGTGCAAATGAAACAACAGTGATATGAGAATTGGTTTCTCCCTCAGCAAGTACTCAGGGTGTCGAATGCACTGCCTGGCAATGTGGTGGGATCAGGTTCAATTGAACCATTCAAGAGGGGCATTGGATAGTTGTTTGGATAGAAATGGTGCACAAGGAGATGGGGAAAAGACAGGAGATTGGTACTAGGGGATAGAACAATGCAGGCACTATGGGCCAAATGGCCTCTCTCTGTACTGTAACACCTTTCTGATTCTGTGAAGTCTGGTGACCGGGTACGAGACAATCGATGGTCGTTTCACAGGCAGTATTATTGAGACTAGCTTTCTTTAATGGGTTTTAGTCATTGAACTTAAGTTCCACCAGCTTGGTGAGGGCATTAATTGTCCACATAAGGGCTTCAGTTCACAGTGGGGTCATCCTGGAGCCTTGCCGCTCAATGTAAACAGGGTGGAGATAGAGAGTTGCTGAGATCGTCATTCCCCATTCTCCTGCCTGATTCAATTTCGCCCTCCCAAACCCCTTCACCAACCTGACCAAGGGCAGAGACTCAAGAGTCAACCCAAGAGTCAACTCAAAGTTCTTACACAACCTTTGACCTCTGTTCCAGCCCCAAAGACTTGCCCAATCTTGACATTAGTCTTATTGTCTAACAGTTCTTTAATTTCTCTTAGACAAGAATGCTACCTGCTATGAGGGCAATGGGATGTCTTATAAAGGTCCTGAAGATGAGAGTGCCTTGGGTATTGAATGCTTACCCTGGAATGAGGACTTCCTGCATGATCAGTTGAACATTAGTAGCCTGGAAGGAGCTCTCCAGTTGGGCCTAGGTGACCACTCCTACTGCAGGTAGGAAGCGAAACACCAACGCAGGTTCAGTGGCAACTTTCAAAAAGGAATTGGATAAATACGGGAAAGAACACCAATTTCTAGGCTATGGGTAAAGAGTGGAGGGAAGAGGTAGGACACTTGGAATATTGCTTACAGTTCTGGTCACCACTTTACCAGAAGGACGGTTTGGAGAGGGTACAGAAAATGTTTACCAGGGACTTTAGCTATGAAGAAAGTTTGGAAGGACTGGATTTGTTTTCACTGGGGCACAAGAGATTGAGGGGTGACCTGATAGAAGTTTATAAGATTGTGAATGGCATGGATAGAGTGGAAAGTATGAGGCATTTTGCCAGGGTTATTCGGGGACACAGGTTCAAGGTGTGGGGGGTGTCAGGTTTGAAAGAGATGTGTGTGGCAAATTTTTCACACTAAGGGTGGAACGTGCTGCCAGAGGAGCTGGTGGAAGCAGACACAACAGCAGCGTTCAAGAAGCACCTGGATGAGTACAGGAACAGGAAGGGAATAGAGGGATGCAGATCCTATAAATGAAGATAGTTATAGAATGGAAGGGCAAAATGTGTCAACACAGGCTTGGAAGGCCGAAGGGCCTGTTCCTGTGCTGAACTATCCTTTATTGTTTGTTCTATTTTGTGGTAAATCTCCTCTGCACCCTCTCCAATGTAATCACATCCCTCCTATAATGTGGATTCCAGAAAATCACACAATACTTGAACTGCAGCCTAACAAATGTTTTACACACTTGCAGCATCACCTTCTTGCTCTTAAACTCTATGCCTTGGCTAATAAAAGCCTTCTTAACCACTTTATCGACCTCTTTTGCTCCCTTAAGAGATCATTATACACAAACATCAAGGCCCTCTGATCCTCAGTGTTCCCAGGGTCCCACTGTTCATCATGTATTCCCTTGCCTAGTTTGTCCTGCCAAATGGATCACCTCACATTTGTCTGGACGGACTTCCATTTGCCGCTGATCAGCAGAGACTTGTCAGGGTTCTGCTTTCAACAGATGAACAACTCCAGTCAATCACAGGACAAAGCAAATGTTTTGAGCAGCGTAGTATCGGTGGATGTTTAATCCATAGGCTTTTGGATTGGATGGGCTGATTAAACAGAGGGTGGTATGTACCATTTCAAGTGAGCACACAAGTTCTCAGGTCATAGTTGGAAGAGAGCAGTGGAGGTACCTTGGCCTATTTTTAACTCTCAGCCAATATCATTGAAAACAGTTCACTCGGTCTTTATCACATTGGTGTTTGTGGGATCTTGCTGTGTACACAAATTGGCTGCCTTGATTGTTACTTTACAACAGTGACTGCTCTTCAAAGGTACTCTGTCAAATACTTTGAGTTGGTCAGGGTGTGGTCCAGCACTCTCTTCCATTGGGCACACCTTGTGTATTTCACTTTGTATTTTGGCTTGTTGTGGGGTCAGTGAAACACAGAGTACAGAACAGGGGGATTCATGATCCCATTATCTGTTGCAGAAATCCGGATGGTGATAAAAAACCCTGGTGCTACATAATGTTAGACAACCACGTGTCCTGGGAGCACTGCAATATCGCAAAGTGTGGTACAATGAGTGAGTATCTCATATCAATGAGTGAGGGATCTGTATTTACCTTTTACCTATTCACGACATTGCCCTTTTCTCAATCCCTTCCCCCATTTCAACAAAGCCAATGTCAGCCTGGCCACCTCAGTTGGATGATCAACAGATTCCACAAAATCCACTTGAAGACTTTGGGTCCATTCTCCATGAGATCACGGGCAGTTTTAATCCAGCATCACAAAGAACAGGACAATTCCCCAAGAGCTATCTGTCATTGGGAACCTTTTACAGACATGGGACAAATTGGCATAAGAACCTGGTCAGACTCAGTTGAATAAAACAAATGAAAGAACTTCGAATCCTGGAAATCAGAAACAAAACAGAAATTACTGGAAAATTTCAGCAGGTCTGGCAGCATCTGTGGAGAGAAAGCAGAATAAACTTCTCTGGTCCAGTGACCCTTCCTCAGAGCTCTTTAGACTCTTTCAGGATTCAGTTGCTCCCTGAAACAGTCACATTTCAATTCGGATGGCTCAGTGGTTACCACAGTTGTCTCACAGCACCAGGGACCCAGGTTCAATTCCAGCTTTGGGTGACTGTCTGTGTGGAGTTGGACACATTCTCCCTGTGTCTGTGTGGGTTTCCTCCCATAATCCAAAGATGTGCAGGTTAGGCGAATTGGCCATGCTAAATTGCCTATCGTGTTCAGATATGTGTAGGTTAGGTGCATTAGTCTGGGTGAATGTAGAGTAGCAGGGGAATAGTTCTGGGTGGGTTGCTCTTCGGAGGGTTGGAATGGACCTTTTGGGCTGAACGGCCAGTTTCCACACTGTAGGGATTCTAGGGTGCTAATTGGACAAGAGAACAGCCATTCACTTCGATTCCAGCCTTGGGTGACTGCCTGTGAGGAGTTTGCACGTTCTCCCCATGTCTGCGTGGGTTTCCTCCAGGTGCTCCAGTTTCCTCCCACAGTCCAAAGATGTGCGGGTTAGGTGAATTGGCCATGGTGTTCAGGGATGTGTAGGTTAGATGCATCATTTGGGGAGATGTAAAGTAATAGGGTAGGGGAATGGGTTTGGGTAGGATACTCTTTGAATGGTCTGTGTGGACTTGTTGGGCCAAATGGCCTGTTTCCACTCTGTAGGGATTCTATGAAATAAACAGTCAGATTAGCCAGTTCCTTTTTGTTTCTACACAGCAGTGTTACCACTCACAGCTGAGTGACCTTCCTATCACCAAAATTACTGTGACTGTTTTCCCTTTGTAAACACCTAACCACAACCAGCAATCATCCATGTAGCCAATCAGATATTTACAAGCAAAGCCCATTAATGGCAAAGCAAACCTTCAGTCGCGAGGGGGAAGCAGGGAGAGAGGGAAGGGACTAAATCCAGATGGAGTTGGAGGGGGAAATAAAGCACTGTATCCCCTGTGGAATGGCCTGCTTTATTTATTTTTCATTTAACTCGTTTTTCCCCAATCAACCTGTTCAGAGATATTGTCCCACACCTCTGGAGCAGGTGGGACTTCAACCTGGACCTCCTAGTCCGGGGGTAGGGACACCAGGACTGTTCCATAGGAGGACCCTCATATTTCTTTGCATCTGGTACTCCCAGATGATCTCCCATCCAAGTACCAACCAGACCTGAGTCTGCTTAGCTTTGAGATCAGGTATTTTTAGTCTAGTATGGTCTTAGACAATAATGAACTCTTCCTGAAGTGGGAACAAAATATCTCGCCTGGATATAAAGCAGCAGTGCTGTTTCTAAAGGGCTCAGGTGATGCGTTCCAATAGGCAGGTCATTGCCTGTTATCAAAGGAACCCATACTCAACGAGCTCCGCAGGGAGACCAATCAGTGATTCCCCATGGGCCTTATTGGGGTTATTCCAATCTCCTGCATTCTTCCTTCCACTATGAATTACTTTTGTTCTATGTTCTATGTTCTATGAGACCAATCAGTGATTCCCCATGGGCCTTATTGGGGTTATTCCAATCTCCTGCATTCTTCCTTCCACTATGAATTACTTTGTGTTCCTCTCCATTTAAATTTCGAAAGTGGCCATTTGCCTGCCCACTTCACCAATTTGTCTATAATCCAATTCCACCTTTCACCCACACTGTGCCCACAACTCTTGATAAGCACATACAGCGTAAAGTCTACTCAGGAGACATTAACATCTAATCTACTCTGACATTCCCAGTCCTGTTATAAGGCAACATTCCATTGCAAAACATAGCCTTTTGTTTGTGAGGTAATAAACTCTTTATCTCTGACCTCTCAAGTGACCTGAGAGATTGCAAGGGAACTGTATCCAGAACTGAAGAAGGGTCATTTGACCTGAAACGTTAACTCTACTTTCTCTCCACAGATGCTGCCAGACCTGTTAAGATTTTCCAGACATTTCTGATTTTGTTTCTGATTTCCAGCATGCATAATTTATTGTTTTTTAAAAATATCTTTGTCTATTAGAGTCATAGAGTCTAATAGAGATGTACAGCATGGAAACAGACCCTAAGGTCCAACCCGTCCATGCCGACCAGATATCCCACAAACCCCTTCCATTCATATACCCATTCAAATGCCTCCTAAATGTTGCAATTGTACCAGCCTCCACCACTTCCTCTGGCAGCTCATTCCATACACGTACCACCCTCTGTGTGAAAAAGTTGCCCCGTAGGTCTCTTTTATATATGTCCCCTCTCACCCTAAACCTATGCCCTCTAGTTGTGGGCTCCCCGACCCCAGGGAAAAGACTTTGCCTATTTACCCTATCCATGCCCCTCATTATTTTGTACATCTCTATAAGATCAACCCTCAGCCTCTGACGCTCCAGGGAAAACAGCCCCAGCCTGTTCAGCCTCTTCCTATAGCTCAAATCCTCCAACCCTGGCAACATTCTTGTAAATCTTTTCTGAACTCTTTCAAGTTTTACAACATCCTTCCAATAGGAAGGAGACCAGAATTGCACATAATATTCCAACAGTGGCCTAACCAATGTCCTGTACAGCCGTAACATGACCTTCCAACTTCTGTACTCAATACCCTGACCAATAAAGGAAAGCATACCAAACGCCTTCTTCACTATCCCTTCTTGTTGCAACTCCACTTTCAAGGAGCTATGAACCTGCACTCCAAGGTCTCTTTGTTCAGCAACACTCCCTAGGATCTTACCATGAAGTGTATAAGTCCTATTAAGATTTGCTTTCCCAAAATGCAGCACCTCGCATTAAACTCCATCTGCCATTGGCTCTCAGCCCATTGGCCCATCTGGTCCAGATCCTGTTGTAATCTGAGGTAACCCTCTTCGCTGTCCACTACACCTCTAATTTTGGTGTCATCTGCAAACTTACTAACTGTACCTCTTATGACCAGCACTGATCCTTGTGGCACTCCACTGGTCACAGGCCTCCAGTCTGAAGAACAACCCTCCACCATTACCCTCTGTCTTCTACCTTTGAGCCAGTTCTGTATCCAAATGGCTAGTTCTCCCTGTATTCCGTGAGATCTAACCTTGCTAATCAGTCTCCCATGGGGAACCTTGTCGAACGCCTTACTGAAGTCCATATAGATCACATCTACTGCTCTGCCCTCATCAATCCTCTTTGTTACTTCCTCAAAAAACTCAATCAAGTTTGTGAGGCATGATTTCCCACGCACAACGCCATGTTGACTATCCCTAATCAGTCCTTGCCTTTCCAAATACATGTACATCCAGTCCCTCAGGATTCCCTCCAACAACTTGCCTACCACCGACGCCAGCTCACGGGTCTATAGTTCCCTGGCTTGTCCTTACCACCCTTCTCAAACAGTGGCACCACGTTAGCCAACCTCCAGTCTTCCGGCACCTCACCTGTGACTATCAATGATACAAATATCTCAGCAAGAGGCCCAACAATCACTTCTCTAGCTTCCCACAGTGTTCTAGGGTACACCTGATTAGGTCCTGGGGATTTATCCATCTTTACCTGTTTCAAGACATCCAGGACTTCCTCCTCAGAAATCTGGACATTTTGCAAGATGTCACCATCTATTTCCCTACAGTCTATATCTTCCATATCCTTTTCCACAGTAAATACTGATGCAAAATACTCATTTAGTATCTCCCCCATTTTCTGCGGCTCCACACAAAGGGGCTCTATTCTCTCCCTAGTTACCCTTTTGTCCTTAATGTATTTGTAAAAACTCTTTGGATTCTCCTTAATTCTATTTGCCAAAGTTATCTCATGTCCCCTTTTTGCCCTCCTGATTTCCCTCTTAAGTATACGCCTACTTCCTGTATACTCTTCTAAGGATTCACTCGATCTATCCTGTCTATATCTTACATATGCTTCCTTCTTTTCCTTAACCAAACTCTCAATTTCTTTAGGTAAAAACAAGGACTGCAGATGCTGGAAACCAGAGTCCATATTAGAGTGGTGCTGAAAAAGCAAAGCAGGTCAGGTAGCATCCAAGGAGCAGGAAAATTGATGTTTCGGGCAAAAGCCCTTCATCAGGAATAGAGACAGGGTGCCTGCAGAGTGGAGAGATAAATGAGAGGGTGGTGGGGGTGGGGATAAAGTAGCATAGAATACAATAGGTGAATGGGGGCGGGGATGGAAATAATAGGTCAGAGAGGAGGGTGGAGTGGATAGGTGGAAAGATAGGCAGGTAGGGCAGGTCATAGGGACAGTGCTGAGCTGGAAGGTTGGAGCTGGGGTGAGGTGGGGGTAGGGGAAATGAGGAAACTGGTGAAGTCCACACTGATGCCCTGGGTTTGAAGTGTTCCGAGGCGGAAGATGAGGCGTTCTTTCTCCAGGCGTCGGGTGGTGAGGGAGCGGCAGTGGGGAAGGACCAGGACCTCCATGTCCTCGGTAGAGTGGGAGGGGGAGTTGAAATGTTGGGCCCCAGGGCAGTGGGGTTGATTGGTGCCGGTGTCCCGGAGATGTTCCCTAAAGCGCTCCGCTAGGAGGCGTCCAGTCTCCCCAATGTAGAGGAGACTGCATTGGGAGCAACAGATACAATAAATGATATTGGTGGATGCGCAGATAAAACTTTGATGGATGTGGAAAACTCCTTTGGGGCCTTAGATGGAGGTGAGGGAGGTGGTGTGGGCGCAGGTTTTGCAACTCCTGCGGTGGCAGGGGAAGGTGCCAAAGTGGGAGGGTGGGTTGTTGGGGGAGCATGGACTTGACCAGGTAATCACGGAGGGAACGGTCTTTGTGGAAAGTGGAAATAGGTGGGGAGGGAAATATATCCCTGGTGGTGCCACCTCCAAATGGACCCCACCACCAGGGATTTATTTCCCTCCCCACCCATTTCCGCTTTCCGCAAAGACCGTTCTCTCCGTGATTACCTGGTCAGGTCCATGCCCCCCAACAACCCACCCTCCCATCCTGGCACGCTTCCCTGCCACCACAGGCATTGTAAAACCTGCGCCCACACCTCCTCCCTCACCTCCATCAAAGGGCCCAAAGGAGCCTTCCACATCCATCAAAGTTTTACCTGCACATCCACCAATATCATTTGTTGCATCCGTTGCTCCCGATGCGGTCTCCTCTACATTGGGGAGACTGGACGCCTCCTGGTAGAGCGCTTTAGGGAACATCTCCGGGACACCCGCACCAATCAATCCCACCGCCCTGTGGCCCAACATTTCAACTCCCCCTCTCACTCTGCCAAGGACATGCAGATCCTGGGCCTCCTCCACCACTGCTCCCTCATCACCAGACGCCTGGAGGAAGAACGCCTCATCTTCTGCCTTGGAACACTTCAACACCAGGGCATCAATGTGGACTTCACCAGTTTCCACATTTCCCCTTCCTCCACCTCACCCTAGTTCCAACCTTCCAGCTCAGCACTGTCCCCATGACCTGACCTACCTGCCTATCTTCCTTTCCACCTATCCACTCCACCCTCTCTGACCTATCACCTCCATCCCCACCCCCATTCACCCATTGTACTCTTTGCTACCTTCCCCCACCCTCCTCTTTGACCTATCACCTCCATCCCCACCCCCA
>NC_057711.1:9771267-9793333 GCF_004010195.1 Chiloscyllium plagiosum | reverse complement strand
GATCTCTTTCCTCACTATCTCCCTGGGTCCCCCCCCACCACCTTACTAGTTTAAAACCTCCCAAGCAGCTTTAGCAAATCTCCCTGCCAGTATATTAGTCCCCTTCCAATTTAGGTGCAAACCATCCTTCTTGTACAGGTCACTTCTACCCCAAAAGAGATTCCAATGATCCAAAAATGTGAATCCTTCTCCCATACACCAGCTCCTGAGCCATGTATTCATCTACTTTATCCTCCTATTCCTGCCCTCACTAGCTGGTAGCACAGGGAGTAATCCAGATATTACTACTCTCGAGGACCTCCTTTTTAAATTTCTGCCTAACTCTCTATAATCTCCCTTCAGAATCTCAATCTTTTCCTTTCCTATGTCGTTGGTTCCAATGTGGACAATGACCTCTTGCTGGTCCCTCTCCCCCAGGAGAACATTCTGTACCCTCTCTGAAACATCCTTGTTCTGTCTTTTCCTGTTAATATCTTTAAGACTTTGATCAGATCACATTCTAAATTCTGGAGAAAACAGGTCTAATATATATAAAGTTTCCTTATAATTTCCTCTAAAGTCAGTATAACTTTGCTAAGTTGTGGTACCTAGATCTGCTCACAGCTGTTAAAGAGCCATAGAGTTACTTTGCATGGAAACAGACCCTTCTGTCCAACTTGTCCACACTGACCAGACATCCCAATCTGATCTTAGTCCCATTTGCCAGCATTTGGCCCATGTCCCTCTAAACTCTTCCTATTCATAAACCCATCCAGATGGCTTTTAAATGTTGTCGTTAAAGCAGCCTCCATTACTTCCTCTGGGAACTCGTTCCATCCACGGACCACCCTCTGCATGAAAAGGTTGCCCCTTAGGTCCCTTTTAAATCTTTCCCTTCTCACCTTAAACATATGTCCTCTAGTTTTGGATTCCCCCACCCCAGGGAAAAGACCTTGGCTATTTGTCTTGAACATTGGTAGTCACAAAAACCCATCTGCTTCATTAATGTCCTTTAGGGAAGAAAATCTGCCATCCTTACCTGGTCAGACCTACAAGTGACTCCAGACCCACAGCAATGTGGTTGATTCTTGACTGCCTTCTGCGGCAATAAGGGTGAGACAATAAATGCTGGCCTAGCCAGTGATGTCCATACCCCACGAACAAATGGAATAAAAAGATAGAAGGGTGTGAAAGGTTATCAGGGATAGGCAAGTATGTGATGTAATAAGGCAGCCATGATTTTAATGAATGGTGGAGCAGGCTTGAGGGACTGAGTGGCCAACTCCAGCTCCTAAGCCATACATTCTCATATGTCCATGTATGCAAATAGTGACATGTTTGTTTTTATCTCATTCTATGTTGTCCCATTGCCTTTCAGGTTTCTGGTCAAAGAGAATTCCTCCTATTGCAAGGTATACAGTGTCGATATTTCCTCAACAATCACCCTCATGTGGGAAACAGGCTCAGAAGGGCCCAAAACCAAGGATTGTTGGAGGCTCCTCAGCCTTGCCTGGCTCCCACCCCTGGCTTGCCGCCATATACATCGGAAGAAACTTTTGCACTGGATCCCTTATATTCTCTTGTTGGGTTGTTTCTGCTGCCCATTGCTTCATTGACAGGTAACTGGGTAACCGATGTCTGATCTAATCGAGACCAAATTATGAGTCCACCAACACATTTGTGCTGGCTTAGCACAAATGGCCAATGACCACAAGTGGCCAATCAACTAGTGGGGCAGAAGAGCTGAAAAGGCTGAGTGGCCAGCTCCTGTTCCTGTGTACCACCACCAGCAGCACTCCCATCAAATTGGTTCCAATAGGAACCCCACCCATCTGAAACAAAATACAGATTGCTCCCAACTCCCATTTCCTTAACATTTCCTGGAAGTGGAAGGAATTGCTTCCATGATTCTCTCCTGAGTGAAATGTATAGACTTATAAAATATTGTCGCAACATGTGCTTCTGGTATTTGAGACTCGAATTTTACAAAATTCTACTCATTTTTTTTCCATCTTATCTTATTTTTATTCACTTGTGCAATTTGGGCATCGCTGGCTGGGCCAGCATTTAATGCCCATCCCTAGTTGCCCTTGGTGGCAAGCTGCCATCTTGAACAGCTGCAGTCCACCTGCTGTGGGTTGACCCACAATGGGGGGGATTTCCAGGATTTTGACACAATGACAGTGAAGGAAAGATAATATATTTCCAAATCAGGATGGTGAGCATCTCGGAGGGGAACTTGCAGGTGTCAGTGTTCCCTCGAACCTTTGGCCCTGGTCCTTCTGGATGGAAATGGTTGTGGGCTTGGAAGGTGCTGTATGAGGATCATTGGTGAATTTCTGCAGTGCATCTTGTAGAAGGTACACACTGCTGCTACTGAGCACTGGTGGTGGAGGGAGTGGATGTTTGTGGATGTGGTGCCAATCAAGGGGGTTACATTGTCCTGGATGGTGTCAAGCTTCTTGAGTGTTGTTGGAGCTGCACCCATCCAGGCAGTGGGGAGTATTCCCTCACACTCCTGACTTGTGCCTTGTAGATGGTGAACAAACTTTGGGGAGTCAGGAGGGGAGTTATAATTATGCTATATGATAACTATTATATTATAATTACATAATTGTGCTGTAATTACCGCTGCACCCATTTCCAATAGTATATTCATAATTCTCAGCACTGTCTGAGTGAAATCTAATTCATTCATCATCACATGTAGTGATCAAGATTCATTATATTATTCTGTTATTATTTGGAAACCCAGGGTCAAAAATGGCAGAACAATGTTTAAATTTAAGTTTGATTTGTATTTTTATAGAATGTGTGTTTTACAAGAGGGTGGGACAAATTTATACTTTCACATTGAATTGTTCTGAATGGTGCAGGGTTGGCTGGAGTTTCTTTATACACAGTTTAAGGAGGTAGTGAAACCGTCGAGGTGAACCTTTCGAGGCATTAGAGAAAATATAGAAAAAAATCGCGGTAGTGTAGCAAGAAGAGTTCAGTAACACAGAAAGACAGAAACATTCAGAAGCATTGGGTAGTGTGAAAAGTTTTAATCAGATGGAACCAAAGGTGCTGTTAGCTTTTCAATCTTCAAAATAAACTGCAAAAGTTTAAAAGTTGGAAAGACAAATGCTCCAGTCACAGAAGGCGATAGAAAAAGAATTTTAAGAACCCTCGTTCAGGGCTACTTTGAGTGAAACAATGAAAGAAATTGCTGGGGAAACTCAGCAGGTCTGGCAGCATCTGTGGAGAGAGAAAGCAGAGTTAATGTTTTGAGCTGAAAGACACTTCTTCAGACTGAAATGGTCTCTCTCTACTTCAAGTTGATTTAGTAATTTGTTTAAGGGTCTCAGGAAGAGATGTTCACTAAAGAAAAATAGCATTGAATGGATGCAGAAATTTGTCGAAAGAAACCAATTATAGACGTACCAAATGAACAAGAAATTTAAAAGTGGAGACAGGGTGACCCCGTTCTGTGATGATATTGTGCCTTTAATGAGATTTGTTCCGTGCTGTTTCTTTCACTTGCCTATAAGTAAGTTAGGGGTTAGGCTATCTCCTTTATATATTTTGAGGGGGTTTGGTTTAATCCATAACTGTTCTTAGTTCTGATGTTTGTAATATGGTCATTTCATCTAATACTTGTACAGTGCAATGTAACTCATTTCTACTGTGTAATAATTTTTTGTTTCTTTTTGTTAGAAGTACATAGTTAGTTTGAACATTGCGTGTTGTACAGGGAGTTTGCACATTCTCCCTGTGTCTGCATGGGTTTCTTCTGGGGTGCTCTGTTTTCCTCCCACAGTTCAAAGATGTGCAGGTTAGGTGAATTGGCCATGCCAAATTGCCCATAGTGTTCGGGGATGTAGAGGCAAAGTAGATTCAGGGTTAGAGGGATAAGCTAGCAGGGGAGAGGGTTCTGGGTGGGATGCTGTTCAGATAGTGGATGCAGACTCAACGGGCCAAATGGCTTCTTTCTGCAGTGTAGAGATTCTATGGTTTTATGACAGTCTCTTATACACAGTGACTGACTGCCATGGTAACCAAAGAAGAAAAATAAAGGTTATGGCCTATCAGGCCAGGTTTTACTCTGGGATCTAACTTGTTCATTATCATGATCAACTGGAATCATAAACGTATGAAACCCTAGGTGCATAAGATATGATACACAAATGTAATTGTTTTGGAGTTTTCTTTGCAACTATTATTTGCTGGATACTACTACCAGAAATAGATTTGTCAAAGAATAATTTGTTTTTCACCCGTGTATCTCCATCTGACATCCTCTCTCTTTTTAAGTCCCCTTACATCATCAATCCGAGTTGTGTTGGGACAGCATCATTTTAATAAAACGAGCAAAAACACTCAGGTATTCGAAATTGAGAAATACATTCTACACAGCAAATACAATGTGTTTGATGAAACCATACATGACATAGGTAAAACCACAAATATCTACCTTTTCCTTTATCTCTGGGAAATTGTGAAGTTTTGCTTGAAAGTGTACTTGTCTGCCTATGTATATCTGTGTGTGCATGTACGTGTTTGTATGTGTGTGTGTGTTACGAAGTTAAAAGCATATATGGTCACTTTAAGATGGAAAGTGCTTTTCTGAATTTAAAGTACAGTCACAGCTGCCAGCCAAAGGTTCGGATGTTCCAAATGTAATATTTGGCTGTGAAATGGATACCTGAGTTTTGGTTGCTGTTTTGACAGTAATTCGAATTTTACCAATCAGTTAAATTATACCCAGGATATGAAAATCCAATCGAGTTTGAATTTATTGTTTTGAAACCTGGAGACCAATCAAATTATAAAAGTTCAGTGTGTCATGGAGGTTATATAAATCGGGTATTTTGAAAATTAGAGAGAGAGAGAAACTGCTGTAAAGAGAGAAACTGCCATAGAGAGAGAAACTGCTGGAAAGCTAACTGCCAATGTAACATACTGCTCTAAAAAAATTAGAAAACGCTCTATCAAAGGTACCTTTTCATGAGAAACATACTCGCAGTAAAATGAAAGACGATGACCCAGGGAGATCAGCAGCAGGAAGAGTGAAGACAGCGGAGAAAACTGGGAATATGTGGTTTTGAGATTAAGTTCATGTAATTTTCATAAGTGCCTTATTGGCACAGCATATTGTTATCGAGTTGGAGTCAGATCATAAGCAATTAAGAGGAAGGGGAACTTGGATTTCTCTGACACTCACATTTTAACAGATTAAGAGGCGAGGCAAGCTTTTCTTGGTGTTTAATTAACAGAATGGTTCAACCTTCTACATCATAATATGTATGTGTGTGTTTATGTATATGTATGTGTGTATAGTTGTGTGTATATGTGTGTGTGTGCTTCTGGGTGTAAGTGTGTATACATATACATGTGTGTGTGTGTCTCTCTTTCTGTGTGTGTGTGTCTATGTGTGTGTCTATGTGTGTGTGTGTGTCTATGTGTGTGAGTGTGTGTGTCTGTGTACGTGAGTGTATATATATTCGTTTAAATCCCATAAACTGGATTTTATTTTAACTCCTAGCCCTTCTAAAGATGAAGAAGAAAAATAAGCGCTGTGCGACCAAGACCAGATTTGTTCAAACACTCTGTCTACCGTCTGTGACTGATTCCTTCCCAGATTGTACAGAATGCCAAATCGCTGGATGGGGACACACTCATGAAAGTAAGGAGCTTTGTTATTCTAATATCCATATTCCTTACCAACTCAGAAGATGTGCACAGGGCTGTAAAATTTGCTGTAAAAAGGGCCATGATATCAAAGCTTTTCATTTTGCACTCATCAGGACAGGGAAGCAAGGATATCATCTTCCTTTGAGATTTGGCATTCTTGCTATTCTGTCCTGATCAATTCCAGATGAAAAGTATGTCTTTTTTTTCAGCAGTACTCACTCTGTATTACCAAGCAACTAATTAAGTAATTTATGATGGTAGTATATTGCAGCTCTTTCAGGGAGTCTGAGTGGCCGAGGATACATGCATTTTTTGCCTGCATGGTGTAACTATGATGGAACTGTGATGGGATAGTGATGGTTGAGTCTCTGATGTTCTTTCTGTCACATGGTTGAACAGAAATCTCTCCTGCTTTTACAGCCTGCCGTTGGCCTGCGTTGGAAGGATTTTCAGCTTGGTACTGTTCCTGTTTGGTTGTGTAATGACCACCCCTTCCTATGGGATGTTGAATAATAGCTATCAAAGATTGCACAGGTGGAATCCCTCACTGCAATATGCACATGCCTCATTGTTTCTTGCCCATTTCTGACCCCCTCTGTACAACAACTAACCTCTGTATCTTCAGCAGCCTGGCCCTGACTGTGGAATTACCTCCCTAAACCTCTCCATCTTCCTACCCTGTCCTTCAAACCTACCACTGTGATCAATCTTCTCCATTGTGGCTCAGTGTCAAGCTTTGTCAGGGAACAGCCTTGTAAAGCACCTTAAGGTATTTTGCAAAAGGAGTGTATGAAATAGGAGAAGCAGTTGGCATACCGAACCAGCTCTGTCAATTATTAAGATCATGACTGACCTGATTGTGACCTTAACTTTGTCCTTGTTCAAGTGCAATACTGAACAGGTGAGAAATACTGGCCAAAACAGTGATACCCAGGGATTCCAAAAGTCGTTCAAAGACAAAAAATATTTGGAAATGAACATATAGGTCATACTGCTTCTCCACAGAGATCTCAGTGGTTAGCACTGCTGCCTCACAGCAGTAGGGACTCAGGTTCGATTCCAGCCTCAGGTGACTGTCTGTGTGGAGTTTGCACATTCTCCCCGTGTCTGTGTGGGTTTCCTCCGGGTGCTCTGGTTTCCTCTCACAGTGTAAAAATGTGCAGGTCAGGTGGATTGGCCAGACTGAATTGCCCGTAATGTCAAGAGATGTGTAGGCTAAGCGGATTAGCCATGAGAAATGCAGGGTTACAAGCATAGGGTAGGAGGAGGGGGGGGGGGGGGGGGTCTGGGTGAGATGGTCTTCAGAGGGTCAGTGTGGATTCAATGGGCCAAATGGCCTGTTTCCAAACTGTACGGATTCTTTGATACTATTGAACAGAAAAGGCCCTTTGGCCCATTGAATCTGTGTCAGTCAAAGAGACCATCTAACTATTTTAATCACATTTTCCAACATTTGGCCCTTGGACAAGTACTTCTTAAATGTTAATCTAAATGCTACTTAAATATTACAATAGTTTCTGCCTCAACCACCTCTTTGGGTGAAAAACTTTCTCCTCGCATTCTCTCTGAACCTCCTCCCTCGAACTCTAAATCCATGTCCTCCCCCCTGGTTATTAATCCGTCCACCTGCAGGTAATGTTTCTTCCCGTCTACCTGCCTATGCCCTCATTATTTCATACATCTCAATCGTGTCCCCCTCAGTCACCTCTGCTCTAAGGTAAACAACCCCAGTCTGTCCAATCCCTCTTCATAATTGAAACTCTCCAGCCCAGGCAACATCTTTATAAAATTTCTTCGCACCGTGTCTGGTGCAATCACATCCCTCCTAGAATGCAGAACCCACCCAGACGTGCATACAATACTCCCGCTGTGGCCTAACCAACATTTTATACAGCTCTAGCATTAGCTCCCTGCTCTCAAACTCTCCCCCTCGGCTAATAAAGGCTTATATACCGTATATCTTCTGAACTACTTTATCCACCTGCCTAGTTAACTAAAGGAACCAGTGTACATGCACATCAAGGTCCCTCTGATTGTTGCTGCTTTCCCGGTCCCAGCATTCATCATGTATTCCCTTGCTTTGTTTGTCCTTCCCAAGTACATCACCTCACACTTATCCAGATTGAATTCTATTTGCTGCTGACCAGCCTATCCATATCCTCCTCTATTCTAAGGCTGCCCTCCTCATTAAATATCACCTCACCAATTTCTGTTTCATCTGCAATCGTACTGATCAACCCTCACAGTCTACTGTGCTTCAAAAGGCTTGCCTCTCATTTTTCTCAATCACAGACAGCATGGTCCCAACCTGCTCAGCCTTTCCTCATAAGATGAACTTCTTCAGCCCAGGAATGTCTGCTTTCTGTTTGTTGATGGGCTCAGAGTGTCACTGGCTGGGGAGCTACAAACAGAGTGTAGAAAGAAGAGTTGATGTGGTTTCGGATGCTGAACCATTTCTCATGGTAAAGCTCATATGGCAGGTTTACTGTGATGATTCCAAAATTTCAGTCCCAGAGAGAGGTTGAAATAGATAGGACTCTACAGAATGGAGGTTTGTAGTGGTGTTCATAGATTAGTTGGAGGAAAACAAACACAAAGTTTATAATCATAGAGTCATAAAGTTGTACAACACAGAAACAGAACCTTTGGTCCAACTCGTCCATGCCAACCAGATATTTTAAATATTCTAATTGTATCAGCCGCCATCATCTCCTCTGGTGTGGAAAATTTAGGTCACTTTTATATCTTTTGCCCTCACCTTAAACCTATGCCCTCTAGTTTTGGACTTCTCTATCCTGGAGAAATGACCTTAACTGTTTACCCTATCCATGCCCCTCATGATTTTATAAACCTTTTTATAATGTCACACCTTAGCCTCCAATACTCCGGGAACATAGCCCCATTCATGGAGTCATACAGCATGGAAACAGACCCTTCGGTACAACCAGTCCATGCCAAACATAATCCCAAACTAAACTTGTCCCACCTGTCTGCTCTTAGCCCATATCCCTCCAAGCTTTCCTATCCCTGTATTTATCCAAAGAAACATTGTAATTGTACCCACATCCACCACTTCCTTCATTCCGCACGCGAACCTACCTCTGTGGAAAACATTTGCCCCTCGTGTCTTTTTAAAATCTCTCTGTCCTCTCACCTGAAAAATGTGCCCCTTAGTCTTGAAATCCCCCTTCTTAGGGAAAATAGCAGGGAGACTAGAACTGAACACAATACTTCAACATTGACTAATTTAAATATAAATATAGATTTACAAGATCATAAGATGGAGGAACAGCAGTTGGCCATTCAGCCCATCAAGTCTGCTCCACCATTCAATAAGATCATGGCTGATCCTGATAATCCTCAACTTCACTATCCTCAGAGAAGAAATTCCTACTCATCTCTGTCTTAAATGTACCACCTCCTGTTCTGAGATTGTGTGCCCTGGTCCTAGACTCTCCCACAACCTCTCTTGTCAAATTCCCTCAGAACCTTGTATGTTTCAATAAAATTGCTTCTCTTACTTCTATGTTCCAGTGAATACAGATTCAATCTACTCAACGTCTCCTCATAAGATAGTCCCTCCATCCCTGGTGTCAGTCTAATGAACCACTGTTGGACTGCTTTCAAACCCACTGTGTCTTTTCCCAGACCAAAGCTGTCCACAATACTCCACTCATTGTCAAAAGACCGAGTGGGGGAATATGGGCAACGAGGAAGGTTTTCTCACGGAGAGAGGTGTTAGGAATCCGGAAAGCTGCACCTGAAAGTGTTGTTGGGAGCTTGATTCATAAATCATTTTGAAAAGGTCATTGGAATGGTAACTGAGTTTTGGACAAAACAGACGGTCATGGGACTGTTCACAGCTGCAATCCAAAGGGCTAGCACAGGCACAAATGGCTTTCATTAGAGGTGGGTGGTGTCCATCATTCTGTAATTCTATTTTCTTGTGCTTCCTTTCTTTTCCAGATGCAACAACATATCCTTGCACTTTGCAGGAAGCCACAGTCCGCCTCATTCCCCAAGAATTGTGCAGCAGCAATTTTCTCTACGGCACTGAAGTGACACCAAATATGATCTGTGCAGGAGAAATGATGAAATCTGTCGATGCCTGCCAGGTACCTGTTCTGCCTTATATCCAAGATATCGTGCAGGGCACTAAAATCCTAGTTGGGTTTCAACCGTTACCACAGCAACCACAATTCCAAAAATCACTTCATTGACAGCGGCACTCTTCAACACAAATGTTCATTAGGAAAGGCAGACAGAGTCATGGAGACATAGAGACACAGAGTCATACAGTCAGAGTCATGGAGTCATAGAGACATAGAGTCAAAGAGACATGGAAACACGGAGTCATAGAGCCATAGGGACATAGAGTCATACAGTCGCAGTATCATAGAGTCAGAGTCACAGAGACATAGAATCATAGAGATATAGAGACAAGAAACACAGAAAAATAGAGAAATTGAGTCACAGAGTCAAAGAGACATAGAGACAGAGACATAGAGTCATAGAGACATGGAGTCATAGAGTCATAGATTCATGGAGACATGGAGTCATAGACTCAAAGAGACATAGAGACAAAGACCTAGAGACATAGAGTCATAGAGACAGAGATGTAGAGACGTAGAGACATAATCATAGAGTCATAGAGACATAGAGTCATAGAGACATAGTCATAGAGTCATAGATTCACAGAATCATAGCGTCACAGAGACATAGAGTCATATAGACATTGTGTCATAGAGTCACAGAGACATAGAATCACAGAGTCACAGAGCCATAGTGATAAATGGAGTCATAGAGACATAGAGTCATACAGTCATACAGACATAGAGCATAGAGATGTACAGCATGGAAAGAGATCCTCGGTCCAACTTGTCCATGCCGACAAGATATCCTACATTAATCTAGTCCTATTTGACAGCATTTGGCCCATATCTGTCTAAACCTTTCCTATTGATATACCTATCCAGGTGCCTTTTAAATGTTGTAATTGTACCAGCCTCCATCATTTCCTCTGGCAGCTCATTCCATACACGCACCACTTTCTGAATGAAAAGGTTGTCCCTTAGGTCCCTTTTAAATCTTTCTCCTCTCACCTTAAACCTATGCCCTCTAGTTTTGGACTCCTCTATCCTGGGGGAAAAAGACCTTGTCTATTCACCCATCCATGCTCTCTATGATTTTATAAGATTGTTAAAAAGTAGATCATGGGTTAAGCATGGAGACAGTAATGTAGTGATAATCTCATTGGAATAGACCAGACTAATGGTCTGGAGCGATTGATTCGAATACCACCATGGCAGTCGATGGGATTAAATTCAATGAATAAATCTGGAATTTGTATAAAGGCGTGTCTCAGTAGTGGCAACCATGAAACTATTGTTGTAACATCCCAACTAGTTCACTAGCGTCCTTTGGGAATGGAAATCTACCATCTTTTGTCCCGGTCTGACCTACATGTGAGTTCAGAACCACAGCAACATGGTTGTTTTTCGTAACTGCTATCTGAAATGGCAGAGCAAGCCACAGGATTCAAGGGCGATTAGAGATGGGCAAGAAATATTGGCCTGGTCAGAAGTTCCTGCATCTCAGAAAATAATTTAAAAAAGAAACAGGACATCAACTGTGAGAAACAAAGCTTACAATACAATAAATTTCAGTCCGAGTCAAATTCTGAAGCAGCGAATTTTATTGAAATGTTCTTGCAAGATGGGTGTTTAACAAGTAGGCACACCGAACCAAAATTACCCCACAATTTATACAGTTTAATTGAGTCTCTCTCAGTACTTCCCCGTTTACCTCATTGGCCTAGCATATTACGTGTCAAACCTATCACTATTCCTTATTGTGTTCTGCACCTGCCTAGCTGCGCTCCACCCTCGTTTACTTCTCCTACTACTCTAAGCTGGGCGACCCTTACTCTTATTTACCTTATCCCTTATTTGCAGCTAACTTGGCTATTTCTGGTGCCTACAGAGGAATAATATGCTGGGTTGGCATAACTTAATGTTTCTTCCCTCCTTATCTATTTGTCTGTAACATATTCCATTGTTTACAGGCACGTTTGAGCTAACTCAGCTCTTGGCTGAAACAATTATACAATTGTGTAGGTTAGTTCATCACCTTGCATAAGCAATTATAGTTGCAGAAGTAACACTGCTTTACCTATATCCCACATCAACCTTAGATCATGGCTATCACTCTCATCTCTAACTCAGCACCTAATGACGTCAGGCCCCACTGTGGAGATTTGAATTGACACTTAATACAGCATTGAGGGAGGACTGCATTGTCATACAGTGATATAACTTAAGGGAATATGTGTCATGGGGGCACCATGTGACTGGCAGCCAGTTAGTGGAGACGTAATTGGGATGAGGGTGTCTCTAACTGGGCCAACAATTATAGAGTCGGACAGCATGGAAACAGACCCTTCAGTCTAACCAGTCCATGCCGACCAGATATCCCAAACTACAACTAGTCCTTCCTGTCTGCTCTTGGCCCATATCCCTCCTACATTTCTTATTCATGTACTTATCTAAATATCTTTTAAACATTGTAACTGTACCTGCATCCACCACCTCCTCTAAAAGTTCACTTCACACACAAACCACTCTGTAAAATAATTGCCCCCATGTCTTTTTTAAATCTTTCTCCTCTCACCTTAATTATACACCCTCAGTCTTGAAATCCCCCACCCGAGGGAAAAGCCATCTGCCATTCACTTTATCTGTACCCCTTATGATCCAACCTCTCCGTATAACTCAAACTCTCTTCCAGCAACACTCTGGGAGATCTCTTTGGAATCATCTCCATTTATTACCCATCCCTTCCCTTCATGAACTGCTGCAGTTAGATCAGACCCCAGAGTAGATTTCTCTGTTGAACTATTTTGGATTGTGTATAAGTAATAGTTAAAATCTTCAAATAAGTCAAACCTGCGTGTGTTTTAGCAATCCTGTGTGTGTGTGTACGTGTGAGACTGGGGAGTGTGTGAAAAGAAACCAGCAACACTGCAAGAGGCACCACCATTAATATAAGAAACAAGGTTATTATCTCATCGAATTATTACGGCAGAGAAGGTGACCACTTCTGTCTGCACCCATAGTTTTAATCAACTTTTCAGGAAAGAGCAGGTGGCACTTCAACCCAGACTTTCTGATCTAGAGGTAAGGACACTAACCATTGTGTCACTAAAAGCAGAAAGATTAAAGATTGTTCAAAGACGAGTAAGAGAAACTAAACAGCAAAAACGATGTTTGACCCAGTGAATAGTTCAGGTGCAGAATGCACTGTGGAAATGTGGTGAACACAGGTTGGACTATGGTTGGAATAAACTGGTTGGATTGAAGGATCTGCTTCCGTGCTGTATGACTCTATGAAGCATTCAAAAGGGGCATTGGATGGTTATTTGAATAGTAATGGTGGACAGGGATACAGGGAAAAGGCAGGAGACTGGCAGGAAGAGATAGAACTTGTGGGCATGATGAACCGAATGGCCTCCGTTTACAAGGTAAAGGTGCTGTGATTCTGAGTAGGGAGGCTCTGCCAAGAGGCCTTTGATCCTTCAGCCAGCAAATAATGTTTTTGTTTGTGGGAGCTTGCTGTGCACAAATTGGTTGTAAGTAAGTTTTTTGTTGATACCTGCAAAAGATAGCAAAAAATTCAAGTGCTTCCTATAGAAATGTTAGTAGGCCATTCCGCCCATCTGGTGTGCTCTGGCATTGAATCAGACCATCATTGTTACGTATTCTTAAGCCTTTACAAATGTCTGCTAATCCTTTGTCTGTTGCATTGTCTACACAGGGAGATTCCGGAGGCCCTCTAGTTTGCTACAAAGGGGACACAGCATATCTGTACGGGATCGTCAGCTGGGGAGAAGGCTGCGCTAAGATGAACAAGCCGGGAGTCTACACAAGGGTTACCAAGTACATCAATTGGATCTACAGGAAGATCAAACATAGACCAAAATACAACCAGAAAGGCTAAGCTTGCCGGCAGGGGCAGTTCTTACTTCACCAGGAGCAGTTCTTACTTCAACCACCTCCTCCCCTCCTGCGCATGTGGCAATTGTAACTCTGGGAAAAACCGTCTCACATTTTGGGTTAATTACTCCAACCAGAAAAAGAAGAATCCAGTGGAACAGTTGTCAACAGATTTCTGACTCAGTGGGAGGTTGCCAAGCCTCCACGTTTCAGGAATTTAAAACAATTCCAGTGCCATTAAAAAATAAATTGTGTCTTGTTTTATCCTTTTCTCCCATTTTCTTTGGCGGCATTGATGGGACGGCACATTTAACACATAAACTAGGGCACAGCTACCTGGACTACACCACCTCCCACCCTGCCTCCTGTAAAAACGCTATCCCTTATTCCCAATTCCTCCGCCTCCATCGTATCTGCTCCCAGGAGGACCAATTCCACCACAGAACACACCAGATGGCCTCCTTCTTCAAAGACCACAATTTCTCCTCCCATATGGTCGATGATGCCCCCATCTCATCCACTTCCTGCACCTCGAACCCTACCCCTCTAACCGCAACAAGGCCAGAACCCCCTAGCCCTCGCCTTCCAGCCCACCAACATCCATACACATCTTATCATCCGCCACCATTTCCACCACCTACAAACAGACCCCACCAACAGAGATATATTTCCCTCCCCGCCCCATCGGCGTTACGTAAAGACTATTCCCTCAGTGACTCCCTTGTTAGGTCTATGCTGCTCCCCACCAGCCCACCCCCCACCCCAGCACCTTCTCCTGCCAACGCAAGAAGTGCAAAACCTGCGCCAACACCCCCCCCTTACCTCCATCCAAGGCCCCAATGGAGCCTTTCACATCCGTCAGAGATTTACCTGCATTTCCACAAATGTCATATTTGTTGCTCCTGATGTGGTCTCCGCCAGGATGTCTACTTGCGGAACACTTCAGAGAATATCTCTGGGACATACACATGAAACAACCCCACCACCTCATGACTGAACACTTTAACTCCCCCTCCCTCTCCGCCAAGGACATGCAGGTCCTGGGCCTCCTCCACCGCCAAACCCATACCACCTGACACCTGGAGGAAGAAAGCCCCATCTTCCTTCTTGGGACCCTCCAACCACACAGGGTCAATGTGGATTTTATCAGTTTCCTCATCACACCCCTCCCCCACCTTATCCTAGGTCCAACCTTCCAACTCGGCACCGCTCTCTTGACCTGTCCTACCTGCCCATCTTCCTTCCCACCTATCAACTCCACCCTCCTCTCCGACCTATCACATTCCACCACAACTTAATCAACCTTTAGCATTCCCAGGTCCCTTCCTCCCCAACCCCTAAGCCCCAACCTGTCTCCCATTTATCTCTCAGCCCCCTTAGGGCAACCCCTCATTCCTGATGAAGAGCTTATGCTCAAAACGTCGATTCTCCTGCTCCTCGGGTGCTGTTTGACCTGCTGTGCTTTTCCAGCACCACACTCTTTGACTCAGATTTCCAGCATCTGCCGTCCTCACTTTCTCCCTGGTAATCTCATCTGTTAAAGCACATGAATGTAAGGGATTTGCTATCCCAGTGGATGCTGGGACATTGATTAAATTTAAGGAGAAGGAAGGCATGAATTTTATTCCGTAATGGGTTGAAGGGTCATGGGGAGCTGGCAGGAGTGTGGAATTGAGGCCGAGATGAGATCAGCCATGATCGTATTAAATGGCGGAGCAGGCTCGAGGGGCCGAATGGCCTCCTCCTGCTTCTTTACTCTTCATAAAAATGTCATGGTGTTGGTGAGATGCTTGACTGAGCTGTGATTGACTGAAATGGGAAGGTCATGTGATTGGACAATATCTGACTAGCAAACCTGTGACAGAGGGGCTTTGGAGGGTGGTAGGCAGAGGGGTGCGTGGGTGTCAGTTTGATGAACTGACCTGCAAATGGTCCTTTTAGGAATCCTGAGTGGTTCCAGGTGGATACAAGGCCCTTGTCAATGCAGGTTTACAAGCGCATTAAGGAATCACAGATTAGAACATCCTCCTGACAGGCATCTTCATTCTGAATCATGTGAGGAGCAATCTATTGATTCCACTCTCTGCAGTTCCCTTGTCTCCCTAAGAATACTGAGTAGGACCAAGATGAGGAGAAATTCCTTCACCCAGACAGTGCTGAGCCTGTAGAATTCTTTGCCACAGAAAGGCAGTTGAGGAAAAACATTGAATGATTCCAAGAAGGAGACAGATATTGTTCTTTGGGCTGAAGAGATCAAACAGTTTGGGGAGAAAGTAGGAAAAGGGGACTGAGTTGGATGATCAACTGTGAATGATTGTGTAGACTCAAAGGGCCGAATGGCCTACATCTGCTCCTCTTTTCTATGTCTCTATGTCCCAGCAAATTTACTTCCAGATATTGATTCGCTTCCTTTCCGGAAGCGATTATTGATTCCACTTCCACCAGACTATCAGAGTCTGCTTCTCAGATCCTAAACATTTGTTGCCCCTTGACTTGTTCAGGGAGAGGAGTGCATTATTTCCCCCTCCAATTCTATTTTGATTTAATCCCTGCCCTCCCCTTCACTGTTCGATCACGCAGCATTGCCCTTTGATGTGAAAGATGCTGCTTGTCACTGGCCACTTGGGTGTTTCCTTTCCTCCTGGTGGTGGAAATTGAATAAAAATTCGTACATCTTCTGTCTTTCACTAAAAAAATAAATAAACAGGAGTGACAGAGGTTCAGCTCACTCTGAGAGAAGAAAAAACACGTTGCAGAGAGAGGTTTGCTCTTGTATTGTCACTGGTTCTTTCTCTTGTCACTTGAATATTTAAACACCACGCCCCCCCCCTCCAATCCCCAGCTTATCCACCATAGGAAACAGTCTCTGTCTACATCCTTTCCTATTTTGAACATCTCTGTCAAATCTCACCTTTGTCTTCAAGTAAAAGCAAAATGCCGCAGATGCTGGAGATCTGAAATAAAAACAGAGAGTGCAGGAGAAATTCCACAGGTCTGGCAGCATCTGTGGGGAGACAATCAGAGTTAGTGCTTTGAGTCCAGTAGAGACTTCTTCAGGTTCTGCAGAGTTCTCTGTTTTGATTCTGATCTTAGCTTTCTTTGTTCTAACAGGACAACTCTGGATTCTTCAGTCTTTGAATTCAATTGTAATTACAGTCATAGACTCATAGGGATGTACAGCATTGAAACGGACCCTTTGGTCTGACTCGTCCATGCCGACCAGATATCCTAATCTAATTGAGTCCAGCACTTAGCCCATATCCCTCTAAACCATTCCTATTCATGTTCCCATCCAGATGCCTTTTGAATGTTGTAATTGTTCAGACAGCTGTATAGGGTTCTTTCTCTGACCATGTAGTCACAGCCTTTGTCTGTCATCCTCCATTTTAAAGTGCCGTTATCTTGATCTTTTGTCCCCCCAAAGTTCCAAAACAATGCAACATCGTATGAAACAATAATTGCTGCTCCTGGAATTTGAGGAAATCACCTCCAACACCTAAAATACTTCAATAAAAGGAGTAGCTATCACAGCCACACTAGTACTCCATCTTGGATTTTATAAACCTCTATAAGGTCACCCCTCAGCCTCCGATGCTCCAGGGAAAACGGCTCTAGCCTGTTCAGTCTCTCCCTATGGCTCAACTCTTCCAACCTTGGGAACATCCTTGTAAATCTTTTCTGAACCCTTCCAAGTTTTACAACATCCTTCCGATAGGAAGGAGACCAGTTCTTTATCTATGCACCCATTCGAGTAGCTATCACAGCCACACTTGTACTCCATTTTGGATTTTATAAACTTCTATAAGGTCACCCCTCAGCCCCCGATGCTCCAGGGAAAACGGCTCCAGCCTGTTCAGTCTCTCCCTATGGCTCAACTCTTCCAACCCTGGGAACATCCTTGTAAATCTTTTCTGAACCCTTCCAAGTTTTACAACATCCTTCCGATAGGAAGGAGACCAGTTCTTTATCTATGCACCCATTCTTGGAAATGAGAGTGTGGTTCTGGAAAAGCACAGAGGTGAGGCAGCATCCGAAAAGTAGGAGAATCAATGTTTCGGGCAAAGGCTCTTCTGAAACGTCGACTCTCCTGTTCCTCGGATGCTGCCTGACCTGCTGTGCTTTTCCAGCCCCACACTCTCGACTCTGATCTCCAGCATCAGAAGTCCTCACTTTCTCCATTCTTGGAAATGACCCACCCCCATACGGCCTACTTAAGAACTCCTCCTCATTTCCCTCCCCCACCCAACACACCTTCCAGAAATGTGGTGGGCAGAATTGGACAATATATCATATGTGGGTTCACATTCATCTTTCTTTGGGTTTGGCCTATCCCCTACAAACAGTGTAATATAAACCTCTGTTAATGCCACCCAGTTAATATTCTGGATGTGTTTATTAAAAGGGTGGGTGAACATTCCCCAGATTTCTCCTGTTTCTTTGCGTTTAAATGGTTGGGAGTAGAGGTTTGGGACATGTGAGGCAGGGGGAGGAAGTCTGGGCTGGGATGTCAGATTGTCCTAGTGCCTTGGGCCCAAGGCTTTTGGATGTGCTTTTCAATGGAGGTGGAAAACCACTGGACAGTATTCAGAAAGATCACACAAACAAATATGTCAGCTTTTTCATGTGAATTGTGCATTACTGCTGTTATGGACTAGGCCAGACCCTCAAAACATTCTTAAGCAGGCAGCCCAGGCCATAACTTTGCAATTTGTTTCATTAAGTGTACAGTGAGAATTACCCAGAGTAATTTAGCCAGGTTGACTACCAGGTTTTAAAACAGAAAAATGTATTCACAAAATTACACAATGAAACAGAAAGAGCAGAATAAGGAACCGCTACAGAACTCAGTCTATCCAAGCTAGACTTAATTATGCTGTTCCAAATATGTACAACAGTCCCAATAAACAAATCCCCTAAGACACAGTAAAAATGAAGCAAAGGTTTACAGGTCGAAGTTAGAAGGGCAGAAGGAGAGGGAGTCTAGCAGCCTGTTTCCACACAGCCCACAGCTGAGCTCCTTAACTAATTCTGGACTGAACTGCTCAGCCCGAGAGCTGGCCACTCCTCCTTGACTTATACAGGTCACTTCTAAAAAGATAAAAGCTTTGACCTAAAGACCCATCTGTTTACGTATAAACAAAAAGGCCTTTCATCTCTGTACCAAACTCAGCCGTTTCGGAGCCCGGAGTGTTTTATGACCCCCCCTGAAAAAAAACCAAGGAGACAATCTCCTTGAAAAAAGGAACAGCTTTTAGAAAAACTGGACCAGCTTTGTGACACCTCCCCCCTTAAAAAAAAGAACCATCAAAATCAAAAGATGGCTTCATTTTTAAAACCCCTTCAAAACAAACTGTTTACTAATCTAAACACACACATATACTTTACTGACTATACACATGCAAACATGCACAACCACATGTGAATTCAGGCCGTGGTACACCCGTCACCCAACGCCTCCGTATCTCATTCGAGTCTCACTAACACATCGGCATTCACGTTTCTGCGACCTGCCACCTGCACAATTGTCAAATTGAGTGGCTGCAGCAACAAGCTCCATCTAAACAGTCTGGCATTTTTGTCCTTAACTTTTTTCACAAATGTCAATCAATGAATACGATTGCCTCAGATGCATTACTGGTAATATAGATTCTGAAATTTTGTAATGCGAGCACCAAGCTCCAAGTCTCTTTCTCTACCATTGAATATTTCTGTTGATGAATGTTCAACTTCCTGGAAAAATACCCAATGGGTCTATCTATTCCGTCATCATCCTCTTACAGGAGCACCGCACCGACCCCCACATCCCTGACATCGATAGCCACCTTGAAAGGCTTTGTGTAAACCTGGTGTGGCTAATACTGGGGCAGTGGTTAGCACAGTTTTTCAAGGCTGTCAAATGCCTTTTGACAGTCCACTGTCCACTGAAAGTTCTTGCCCTTTTTTAACAATTTGGTGAGCGGAGCAGCCACACTGCTAAAGTTCAGCACAAACTTCCGGTAAAATCTGTTCAATCGCAGGAACCATAGTACTGTTCTTTTTGTCGATGGTGCGTGAAATTCCCCAATTAATTTTGTTTTAGCATCCCGTGGGGCCATTTGTCTGCGTCCAATAACAAGGCCCAGGAAGGTGGCTTAGCCTTTGGCAAATCCACTTTTAGCCAGGTTTACCACAAGCCTGCCTTCCGAAGTCGATCGAACAATGCTATAAATGTTCCTTCCATTGAGTCATAGAGTCATCGGCACAGAAACAGACCCTTCAGTCCAACTTGTCCATGCCGATAAGATATCCTAAACTAATCTAGTTCCATTTGCCAGCATTTGGCCCATATTCCTCTAAATCTTTCCTATTCATATACCCATCCAGATGCCTTTGAAATGTTGTCATTGTACCAGCCTCCACCACTTCCTCTGGCAGCTCATTCCATACACACACCACCCACTGCATTAAAAGGTTGCCCCTTAGGCCCTTTTTGAATCTATCCCATTTCACATTAAACCTATGCCCTTTAGTTTTGGACTCCCTTACCCTGAGGACAAGACCTTGGCTATTCACCTGACCCAAGCCCTTCATGGTTCTATAAATCTCTGAATGACTAAAAATCAGCAGGTCATCAATATACACCACACAGTTGGGTAATCCAGCAATGACCTTATTAGTCAGTGTCTGAAATGTGGCGGGAGTGTTTTTAATACCAAATGGCATGACTTTGAACTGATATAATCCATTTGGTGTTTTGAAAGCCGAAATTGCCTTTGCTCTCTCTGACAAATGTACTTGCCAGTAACCTCTGAGCATGTCCAACTTAGAATGTAAGTTGGTTATCCCACCTTTTTGATACTCTCCTCCAGTTGTGGAAGTGGATATGCATCAGTCATTGCAACGGCATTAACTTTGCGATAGTCCACACATAACCGTTGGGTATCATCTGATTTGGGCACCATGACTATGGGTGAGCTCCAGTTACTGTAACTCACTTTGATTATGCCATCTTGGAGCATGTGTTCTATCTCCTTCTGAACATGTGCCAACTTTAGAAAGTTACGACTATGAGGATGTTGCTTAATCGGAACAGCATCTCCTATATATACATAGTACATCCCAGTTTATTTTCGCATATCTCCCCATGTGATAGTAATAACTCTTTCAGGTCATTTCCATTTTCTTGTGGAAGGTAACTCAATAATTTATCCCAATTTTTGACAACTTCCTCATTGTCCAATTTGATTTGAGGAATGTCCAATTCAGAATCCTCTGTGCTGTAATCATTAACACCTTCTCCTCTTGCTTTCCTTCCCTATCAAAATACCTTTTGAGCATATTCACAAAGAGTCATAGAGATGTACAACATGGAAACAGACTCTTTGGTCCAACCCGTCCATGCTGACCAGATATTCCAACCCAATCTACTCCCACTTGCCAGCACCTGGCCCATATCCCTCCAAACCCTTCCTATTCATATACCCATCCAGATGCCTTTTAAATGTTGCAATTGTACCAGCCTCCACCACTTCCTCTGGCAGCTCATTCCATACACGTACTACCCTCTGCGTGAAAAAGTTGCCCCTCAGGTCTCTTTTATATCTGTTCCCTCTCACCCTAAACCTATGCCCTCTAGTTCTGGACTCCCCCAACCCAGGAAAAAAACCCTGTCTATTTATCCCATCCATGCCCCTCATAATTTTATAAACCTCTATAAGGTCACCCCTCAGTCTCCAACGCTCCAGGGAAAACAGCCCCACCTGTTCAGCCTCTCCCTGTAGCTCAGATCCTCCAACTCTGGCAACATCCTTGTAAATCTTTTCTGAACCCTTTCAAATTTCACAACATCTTTCCGATAGGTGGGAGACCAGAATTGCACGCAATATTCCAACAGTGGCCTAACCAATGTCCTGTACAGCTGCAACATGACCTCCCAACTCATGTAAACAATACTCTTGAAGAAGCTCTCTTCCTCCCTCTACAAGGATTTCAGTGAGTCCCTCTCTCACTGCACACCCCAGGTCATCTCCTCTGCACAGAAGCTCTTCAGCCACGTTCTCAAACAGACTCACTACCACAGCCACATCTCCTCCCTCAGCACCTGCCTACGGAACCGACTGATCCCGCACGGACTCCGGACTACGTTCAGACCAACAAAATTTGGACCCAACCAGGACAACCAGTACCTACAACAAATCCGAAGCCTCCAGCGACAGACCTCCCTCTGGATCCTCCGCTACACGCTTACAGCCATGCGCCGCTACCTACATTTCCTGCAATTAGACCTACCCCAGCTCAGGACAACACTCTCACAGACCTGTAAAGGACCTCTACTGTTCTTCATCCACAGAAGAATCCATACACTAAAGAAACAGTTCTTCCTAGCCATATCGGAAATTAAAGACAGTAAGTACCAAAAACTTTCATGTACTTACCCCCAC
>NC_057711.1:9761595-9762382 GCF_004010195.1 Chiloscyllium plagiosum | reverse complement strand
AATCTTACAAACTTTAAAAAAAATCAAATGAGCATTTCAAATATCTTAACATTCAAGGATATGGGACAAACGCAGGGAATTGGGATTAGCACGCCTCTAGTATTAGTTATTGTCAATGCACACTTGATGGGCTAAAGGGTTTCTTTTGCGCTGTATGAATCTTTAATACTGTTGTAATTAGCTTTCCTCCAATTGAGCATTTTCAGTTAAGGACCAGACTTATCCTTATGCATAGCTTTTGTTTTCAAGATGGCGGTTGAGTAGCAGCGCAACTTGTGTCCAACAGCTCTGAGATATCCACACCGTCAGCTTTCCGTTTCTTTTCTTTCTATATATTCTTTTAAATGTTTCCATTTATTGTTATCCCTTTTCTTTTAATGAACTGGGCAGAAAGTGTCTTCTACCAGCCCAGGCCCAGCAATGACGTGGCTTGCAATGGCCCAGAATAGCGGTATAGACCTTGGTACCAGGTGTGGCAGTCTCCCAGTGTGGCAGTCTCCCAGTGTGGCAGTCTCCCAGTGTGGTGGTCTCTCAGTGTGATGGTCTCCCAGTGTGGTGGTCTCTCAGTGTGATGGTCTCCCAGTGTGGCAGTCTCCCAGTGTGGCAGTCTCCCAGTGAGGCGGTCTCCCAGTGAGGCGGTCTCCCAGTGTGGCGGTCTCCCAGTGAGGCGGTCTCCCAGTGTGGCAGACTCCCTGTGTGGCAGTCTCCCAGTGTGGTGGTCTCTCAGTGTGATGGTCTCCCAGTGTGGTGGTCTCTCAGTGTGATGGTCTCCCAGTGTGGTGGTCTC
>NC_057711.1:9755654-9760907 GCF_004010195.1 Chiloscyllium plagiosum | reverse complement strand
TCTCCCAGTGTGGCGGTCTCCCAGTGTGATGGTCTCCCAGTGTGGTGGTCTCCCAGTGTGATGGTCTCCCAGTGTGGTGGTCTCCCAGTGTGATGGTCTCCCAGTGTGGTGGTCTCCCAGTGTGATGGTCTCCCAGTGTGGTGGTCTCCCAGTGTGATGGTCTCCCAGTGTGGTGGTCTCCCAGTGTGATGGTCTCCCAGTGTGGTGGTCTCCCAGTGTGATGGTCTCCCAGTGTGGTGGTCTCCCAGTGTGATGGTCTCCCAGTGTGGTGGTCTCCCAGTGTGATGGTCTCCCAGTGTGGTGGTCTCCCAGTGTGATGGTCTCCCAGTGTGGTGGTCTCCCAGTGTGATGGTCTCCCAGTGTGGTGGTCTCCCAGTGTGATGGTCTCCCAGTGTGGTGGTCTCCCAGTGTGATGGTCTCCCAGTGTGGTGGTCTCCCAGTGTGATGGTCTCCCAGTGTGGTGGTCTCCCAGTGTGATGGTCTCCCAGTGTGGTGGTCTCCCAGTGTGATGGTCTCCCAGTGTGGTGGTCTCCCAGTGTGATGGTCTCCCAGTGTGGTGGTCTCCCAGTGTGATGGTCTCCCAGTGTGATGGTCCCCCAGTGTGGGGGTCTCCCAGTGTGATGGTCTCCCGGTGTGGCATTCTCCCAGTGTGGCGGTCTCCCAGTGTGATGGTCTCACAGTGTGATGGTCTCCCAGTGAGGTGGTGTCCCAGTGTGGCGGTCTCCCAGTGTGATTGTCTCCCAGTGTGGCAGTCTCCCAGTGTGATGGTCTTCCAGTGTGATGGTCTCCCAGTGTGATGATCTCCCAGTGTGATGGTCTCCCAGTGTGATGATCTCCCAGTGAGGTGGTCTCCCAGTGTGGCGGTCTCCCAGTGTGGCGGTCTCCCAGTGTGATGGTCTCCCAGTGTGATGGTCTCCCACTGTGGCGGTCTCCCAGTGTGATGGTCTCCCAGTGAGGCTGTCTCCCAGTGTGATGGTCTCCCAGTGGGGCGGTCTCCCAGTGTGGCAGTCTCCCAGTGTGGCGGTCTCCCAGTGTGATGGTCTCCCATTGTGATGGTCTCCCATTGTGATGGTCTCCCCGTGTGATGGTCTCCCAGTGTGATGGTCTCCCAGTGAGGCGGTCTCCCAGTGTGCCAGTCTCCCAGTGTGGCGGTCTCCCAGTGTGGCAGTGTCCCAGTGTCATGGTCTCCCTTTGTGGTGGTCTCCCAGTGAGGTGGTCTCCCAGTGTGGTGGTCTCCCAGTGTGGCAGTCTCCCAGTGAGGCGGTCTCCCAGTGAGGCGGTCTCCCAGTGTGATGGTCTCCCAGTGTGGCGGTCTCCCATTGTGATGGTCTCCCGGTGTGGCAGTCTCCCAGTGTGATGGTCTCCCATTGTGATGGTCTCCCAGTGTGATGGTCTCCCAGTGTGATGGTCTCCCAGTGTGATTGTCTCCCAGTGAGGCGGTCTACCAGTGTGATGGTCTCCCAGTGTGATGGTCTCCCAGTGTGGCGGTCTCCCAGTGTGGCGGTCTCCCAGTGTGGCGGTCTCCCAGTGTGATGGTCGCCCAGTGTGATGGTCTCCCAGTGTGGCGGTCTCCCAGTGTGATGGTCTCCCAGTGAGGCGGTCTCCCAGTGTGGCAGTCTCCCAGTGTGGCAGTCTCCCAGTGTGATGGTCTCCCCGTGTGATGGTCTCCCAGTGTGATGGTCTCCCAGTGAGGCGGTCTCCCAGTGAGGCGGTCTCCCAGTGAGGCGGTCTCCCAGTGTGTCAGTCTCCCAGTGTGGCGGTCTCCCAGTGTGGCAGTGTCCCAGTGTCATGGTCTCCCTTTGTGGTGGTCTCCCAGTGAGGCGGTCTCCCAGTGAGGCGGTCTCCCAGTGTGATGGTCTCCCAGTGTGATGTTCCCCCAGTGAGGTGGTCTCCCAGTGTGATGGTCTCCCAAGGTGGCTGTCTCCCAGTGAGGCGGTGTCCCAGTGAGGCGGTCTCCCAGTGAGGCGGTCTCCCAGTGTGATTAACTCCCAGTGTGGGAGTCTCCCAGTGTGATGGTCTCCCAGTGTGGCAGTCTCCCAGTGTGATGGTCTCCCAGTGTGATGGTCTCCCAGTGTGATGGTCTCCCAGTGTGATGATCTCCCAGTGAGATGGTCTCCCAGTGTGATGGTCTCCCAGTGTGGCGGTCTCCCAGTGTGATGGTCCCCCAGTGTGGGGATCTCCCAGTATGATGGTCTCCGAGTGTGATGGTCTCCCAGTGTGGCGGTCTCCCAATGTGGCGGTCTCCCAGTCTGATGGTCTCCCAGTGAGGTGGTCTCCCAGTGAGGTGGTCTCCCAGTGTGGCGGTCTCCCAGTGTGGCGGTCTCCCAGTGTGATGGTCCCCCAGTGTGATGGTCTCTCAGTGTGACGGTCTCCCAGTGTGATGATCTCCCAGTGAGATGGTCTCCCAGTGTGGCGGTCTCCCAGTGTGATGGTCTCCCAGTGTGATGGTCTCCCAGTGTGATGGTCTCCCAGTGTGGCGGTCTCCCAGTGTGATGGTCTCCCAGTGTGATGGTCCCCCAGTGTGGGGGTCTCCCAGTGTGATGGTCTCCCAGTCTGATGGTCTCCCAGTGTGATGGTCTCACAGTGTGATGGTCTCCCAGTGAGGTGGTCTCCCAGTGTGGCGGTCTCCCAGTGTGGCAGTCTCCCAGCGTGATGGTCTCCCAGTGTGATGGTCTCCCAGTGTGGCGGTCTCCCAGTGTGATGGTCTCCCAGTGAGGCTGTCTCCCAGTGTGATGGTCTCCCAGTGAGGCGGTCACCCAGTGTGGCAGTCTCCCAGTGTGGCGGTCTCCCAGTGTGGCAGTCTCCCAGTGTGATGGTCTCCCAGTGTGATGGTCTCCCAGTATGGCGGTCTCCCAGTGTGATGGTCTCCCAGTGTGATGGTCTCCCAGTGTGGCCGTCTCCCAGTGTGATGGTCTCCCAGTGAGTCGGTCTCCCAGTGTGGCGGTCTCCCAGTGTGATGGTCTCTCAGTGTGGCGGTCTCCCAGTGAGGCGGTCTCCCAGTGTGATGGTCTCCGAGTGTGATGGTCTCCCAGTGTGATGGTCTCCCAGTGTAGTGGTCTCCTAGTGTGATGGTCTCCCAGTGTGGTGGTCTCCCAGTGTGATGGTCTCCCAGTGTGATGGTCTCCCAGTGTGGCGGTCTCCCAGTGTGGCGGTCTCCCAGTGTGATGGTCTCCCAGTGTGGCGGTCTCCCAGTCAGGCGGTCTCCGAGTGTGATGGTCTCCGAGTGTGATGGTCTCCCAGTGTGATGGTCCCCCAGTGTGATGGTCTCCCAGTGAGGCGGACTCCCAGTGTTGCCGTCTCCCAGTGTGATGGCCTCCCAATGAGGCGGTCTCCCAGTGAGGCGGTCTCCCAGTGTGATGGTCTCCCAGTGTGATGGTCTCTCAGTGTGATGGTCTCCCAGTGTGATGGTCTCCCAGTGTGATGGTCTCCCAGTGTGGCGGTCTCCCAGTGTGATGGTCTCTCAGTGTGGTGGTCTCCCAGTGTGATGGTCTCCCAGTGTGATAGTCTCTCAGTGTGATGGTCTCCCAGTGTGATGGTCTCCCGGTGTGGTGGTCTCCCAGTGTGATGGTCTCCCAGTGTGGTGGTCTCCCAGTGTGATGGTCTCCCAGTGTGGCGGTCTACCAGTGTGGCGGTCTCCCAGTGTGATGGTCTCCCAGTGTGGCGGTCTCCCAGTCAGGCGGTCTCCCAGTGTGATGGTCTCCGAGTGTGATGGTCTCCCAGTGTGATTGTCTCCCAGTGTGACAGTCTCCCAGTGTGACGGTCTCCCAGTGTGATGGTCTCCCAGTGTGGCCGACTCCCAGTGTGATGGTCTCCCTGTAAGGCTGTCTCCCAGTGTGATGGTCTCCCAGTGTGATGGTCTCCCAGTGTGGCCGTCTCCCAGTGTGATGGTCTCCCAGTGTGATGGTCTTCCAGTGTGATGGTCTCCCAGTGTGGTGGTCTCCCAGTGTGATGGTCTCCCAGTGTGGTGGTCTCCCAGTGTGATGGTCTCCCAGTGAGGCGGTCTCCCAGTGTGGCGGTCTCCCAGCGTGATGGTCTCCCAGTGTGGCGGTCTCCCAGTCAGGCGTTCTCCCAGTGTGATGGTCTCCGAGTGTGATGGTCTCCCACTGTGGCGGTCTCCCAGTGTGATGGTATCTCAGTGTGGCATTCTCCCAGTGAGCCCTTCTCCCAGTGAGGCGGTCTCCCAGTGAGGCGGTCTCCCAGAGTGATGGTCTCCCAGTGTGATTGTCTCCCAGTGTGATGGTCTCCAAGTGTGATGGTCTCCCAGTGTGGCCGTCTCCCAGTGTGATGGTCTCCCAGTGAGGCTGTCTCCCAGTGTGATGGTCTCCCAGTGTGGCCGTCTCCCAGTGTGATGGCCTCCCAATGAGGCGGTCTCCCAGTGAGGGGGTCTCCCAGTGTGATGGTCTCCCAGTGTGATGGTCTCTCAGTGTGATGTTCTCCCAGTGTGATGGTCTCCCAGTGTGATGGCCTCCAGTGTGGCGGTCTCCCAGTGTGATGGTCTCTCAGTGTGGTTGTCTCCCAGTGTGATGGTCTCCCAGTGTGATGGTCTCTCAGTGTGATGGTCTCCCAGTGTGATGGTCTCCCAGTGTGAAGGTCTCCCAGTGTGGTGGTCTCCCAGTGTGATGGTCTCCCAGTGTGGTGGTCTCCCAGTGTGATGGTCTCCCAGTGAGTCGGTCTCCCAGTGTGATGGTCTCCCAGTGAGGCGGTCTCCCAGTGTGACGGTCTCCCAGTGAGGCGGTCTCCCAGTGTGATGGTCTCCCAGTGTGGCGGTCTCCCAGTGAGGCGGTCTCCGAGTGTGATGGTCTCCGAATGTGATGGTCTCCCAGTGTGATGGTCTCCCAGTGTGACGGTCTCCCAGTGTGATGGTCTCCCAGTGTAGTGGTCTCCCAGTGTGATGGTCTCCCAGTGTGGTGGTCTCCCAGTGTGGTGGTCTCCCATTGTGATGGTCTCCCAGTGAGGCGGTCTCCCAGTGTGGCGGTCTCCCAGTGTGATGGTCTCCCAGTGTGATGGTCTCCCAGTGTGGTGGTCTCCCAGTGTGATGGTCTCCCAGTGTGGTGGTCTCCCAGTGTGATGGTCTTCCAGTGTGATGATCTCCCAGTATGGCGGTCTCCCAGTCAGGCGGTCTCCGAGTGTGATGGTCTCCGAGTGTGATGGTCTCCCAGTGTGATGGTCTCCCAGTGTGGCGGTCTCCCAGTGTGGCGGTCTCCCAGTGTGGCGTCTCCCAGTGTGATGGTCTCCCAGTGAGGCGGTCTCCCA
>NC_057711.1:9741951-9751627 GCF_004010195.1 Chiloscyllium plagiosum | reverse complement strand
CAGCAACACATTTTCAGCTCTGATCTCCAGCATCTGCAGCCCTCACTTTCTCCTAAAGAATACTCTGACCAATAAAGGAAAGCATACCAAATGCCTTCTTCATTATCCTATCTACCTGTGACTCCACTTTCAAGGAGCTATGAACCTGCACTCCAAGGTCTCTTTGTTCAGCAACACTTCCCAGGACCTTACCATTAAGTGTATAAGTCCTGCTAAGATTTGCTTGCTAAAAATGCAGCACCTCGCATTTATCTGAATTAAATTCCATCTGCCACCTCTTGGCCCACTGGCCCATCTGATCAAGATTCTATTGTAATCTGAGGTAACCTTCTTCACTGTCCAATACACCTCCAATTTTGGTGTCTTCTGCAAACTTATTAACTATACCTCTTATGCTCGCATCCAAATCATTGATATAAATGATGAAAAGTAGAGGACCCAGCACCGATCCTTATGGCATTCCACTGGTCACAGGCCTCTAGTCTGAAAAACAACCCTCCACTGCCACCCTCTGTCTTCTACCTTTGAGCCAGTTCTGTATCCAAATGGTTCTCCTTGTATTCCATGAGATCTAACCTTGCTAACCAGTCTCCCATGGGGAACCTTGTTGAACGCCTTACTGAAGTCCATACAGATCAGATCCACCGCTCTGCACATGACACACGCTGTGAGATTTCTTCCTGTTTGGAGTCCTTATCAAGTAGCTCACCTCACCGAATTTCCTCTTGATTTGATAAGATCCACTAAACCTACCTTTTAAAGGCTCACCCGTTACTGGAAGTAACATCAATACCTTATCCCCAATTGCAAAATTGCAGGGTTGTGATTTCTTATCCATGTCTTGTTTCTGTGTATGCTGTGATATGTTTAAATTCTGTCTGGCCAACTCCCCAGCTCTATTTAATCATTCTCTAAAATTTGACACATAGTCCAAATGAGTGGTCTCTGAATTTGGACTTATTAATTCCTCCTTAATCAATTTTAACAGTTTTCTTACTTCATGCCCAAAATTTAATTCAAATAGACTGAATTTGGTCGATTCATTTGGTACATCTCTGATCGCAAAAAGTACAAACAGAATTCCTTTATCCCAATCAACTGGATAATCCTGACCATAAGCCCTCAACATGGTCTCTAATGTTTGATGCCATCTTTTGAGCGCTCCCTGTGATTCTGGGAGGTACGCAGTAGATTTGCACTGCCTTATTCCCGAGTTATCCACAACCTCCTTGAATAGTTTGGATGTGAAGTTTGATCCTTGATCTGACTGGATCTCTATTGGTAGTCCATATCTAGTAAAAGATTTGAATAATTCTTCTACAACCCTTTTTACTGTGATATTGCGTAATGGGATTGCCTCTGGAAATCTAGTCGACACATGAATTATTATTAATAAATACTTATTCCCATTTTTTGTTTGAGGTAGAGGACCAATGCAATCAATCAAAACACTTGTGAAAGGTTCCTCAAAAGCTGGAATATGCGTTAAAGGTGCAGGTTTTATTATTGCCTGTGGGGTTCCGATTAGCTGAATGTATGACACGTCTGGCAAAATTCAACTACATCCTTGTGTATCTTAGCCTGTGTTTTCCTCACTCCTAAATGACTTTCAAGTGGTAGCTCATCCGCCACTCACAGCACCTCCTTTCTATACCCTACTGACAAAACAATTTGATGAATCTCTGCCCATTTCTCATCTGCTTGGATGTGTGATGATCTCAATTTCCTCATTAAGACATCATTTGTTAAGTAATAACACACAGGGATGCATTCACTCTCCTCTGTATATGCCTTTTGATACAACTGTCTTAAGTTCTCATCTTTCTGCTGTAACTCAATAAGCTTAGCAGAGCTAAAGATGCTTACATGTTTACCTAGTTGCTCCTGCTCTGACTCACTTATCTGATCAAAAAAGTCCATGATGAAGCTATGTCAGCTTCCTTATCTGTGCCTTTTGATCTTTCCTGCTTCAGCTTGTGCCTCCATGATCTTTGTGACCACATAATCAGGGAAAATTCCTGGATAAATATTCTTCATGTCTTCAGTTGCCTGCATATCCACTGGCTTTTCAACTAGAGTAGGCAGCACGCCAACCGATATCATTTGCAAGGACAAATTGTATTCCTGGAGCTGAGAGTTTGTCCAGTATTCCTACCACAAATTCTCTACTCTTCTGTGGACTCTCTAGCCTCACTTCACATAATTGAGCACTTTTTGTCTCACCATGAATTCCTGTCACCAGTACCTTTTCTGGCAATAGTCCAGGAGCACATATCTCCTCATCCCTCAGCACTACAGACTGAGAGGATCCTGTGTCCCTTAATATTGTAACCTCTTTACCTGCTACTCCTGGCCTATGTGAATAACCTTTACCTTTGCATGTATGTTTTTTAAAGCAGATCTGGCACTTCCTCCTTAACCAGCCACTGATCAACTTGTACACTCTGAGGCAGTTGTCTAACTTCCCTTGTGCTTTTTGTTACTAGTCCAACAAAACTCCCAAACCTGCCCAGTTCTCCTACATCTGGCTTTCTCCTAGCCCACCAACACTGCAATTTCGTGTGGTCCACTTTATTACAATGAAAACACTGGAGCTTTTTAACTTCTTTGTCCCCTTCAAGGGTTTCTTTTTTACCCTGTGATAAGTTATCCTTATGATCTTCACTGAGATCTACCTTTCCCTTTCCACGTGAGGATTTCTCTTTGCCCCAATTTCTATCCCTCATGGACTGAAAGTGAATCTGGAAGCCAAACTGTGTTTTTTGGACCAGCTCATCATCATCAGCCCCTTCAGCTGCTAACCTTACTGTTTTAACTCTCTATTCTTCCACATGAGTTCACCCTACTTCCTCCCTACGCTTATCTTCAGCTTTATCTCCAGCCTTTTAAGCTGACTTTCCTTTTTAAGTGTCATTTTCTGAAGTTAAAACTCTCTTTCTTTCCCTTCTGCTAAAACCCTTTGTTCTTTTGCCCGCTCTTCTGCTTTTAATCGTAACTCAAACTGTTTCATTTCTGCTGCCCTTTCCTTATCTCTTGCCTCTAACTCAAGTTGCTTCATTTGCAATTGAATTTTTACCACCTCTACAGATTCTGAAGGTGTTTCCAACAAGTTTAAATGCTGAGCTACTGCTGTAATTATCTCTCCTTTCCTCACAGAAGCAGGTCTCAGCTGGTCTGCTAATTCCTGCAGCTCGGTCTTATTCACCTTTTGCAAAACTTCCAAAGTCACCGCATCTACTTCCAGAAAACATTTGGCGATTGAAAGGCCATTACTATCCCAAGCTTTATCTACCCAACCAAACCAGCACCAGAAATAAAGATACTAGCATCAACCACTCACTGTTTAAAATCCCGGAGGAACCCCCAATCTGTTATGGACTAGGCCAGACCACTCAATACATTCTTAAGCAGGTAGCCCAGGCCATAACTTTACAGTTTGTTTCATTAATGAAGTTAGAAGAGCAGAAGGAGAGGGAGTCTAGCAGCCTGTTTCCACACAGCCCACAGCTGAGCTCCCGAACTAATTCTGGACTGAACTGCCTTTCATCTTTGCACCAAACCCAGCCGTTTCAGAGCCTGGAGTGTTTTATGACTCCTCTGATAAAAATCAAGGACACAGTCTCCTTGAGAAAAGGAACAGCTTTTAGAAAAACGGGACCATTTTTGTGACACCGCCAATTCCAATATTAGTCCCTAATTGCCCTCAAACTGAATGGCTCTTTGGATCATTTCAGGGAGGACAGTTAAGAGTCAACCACGTTGCTGTGGGTCTGGAGTCACATGTAGGTCAGACCAAGTAAAGATTGCAGATTTACCTTCCCTAAAAGTTATTAGTGAACCAGATGGGTTTATACAACAAATCATCGTCATTGTTACTGAGATCACCTTTCCATATTCCAGATTTTTGAACAGATGAATTTAAATTCCACAAGATTCCTTGATGGGATTTGAATCCATGTTATTGCCAGAGTTTTGGCCCAGCCCTCAGGATTATGAGTCCAGTGACTGTATTGCAACACCATAGTGCTGAGATCTCTGGACTAGTTACCTTGGTTAACAAAAAAACCGAAAGAACTGAGGGTGTTGAAAATCAGAAACCAAAACAGCAATTGCTGCAAAAGCTCAGCAGGTCTGGCAATGTCTGTGGAGAGAAATCAGAGTTAACGTTTCGGTCCAGTGACCCTTTCTCAGAACACTGCTGATGGTCTTTGTTTGTTGAAATTCATTAAATTCTGGAATAAAAAGCTACCCTTATGGTGACCATGTAACCATTGCTCATGTTAGGAAGGGATTCTGCTGTCTTTACCTAGTCTGGATAACACGTAACTCCAGATCCACAGAATGGGGCTGATTATTCATTGTCCTCTGTAACAGCCTTGATGGTCAATCGTATCAAGAGCAATGTGTTCTAGCAATGTCCAAATTCCATACAAGAATTTAAAAACCCCACTGTCTTCCATGTAACTCCCCAGTATGAAAATCCTTTGTTGGCGAGTGCAACTCGTAAGGAAGGGCGGTGACTTTTAACAACTGAAATCCAATTAGAGCCTGCGCTTGTATGCAAATATTAAATAGGAACTGCATGAGATTTTCCTTCATTGGGTGATGCTCACTCACACAGTGACACTGCCATCTGCAGCTGTGTTGATGCAAAGGGGAATTTGGAGTCACACAGAAGCAGAATTAGAAGAATTCCTCAATAACACTGAGTCTATGAGAAGCAATGCAAAGAGAAACTACCCTACGATCAAAAAGCAGCTCCTCATCGATGCTGTCCATTCAACTTATGGGGCAACTTTCTCCCCGTGACTGAAACTTCAATGGATGTTTTGGAGGCTCTCAGTAACGAGCTCACCAGCCCCTGTTGTAGTTTGTGTGTTAATCCTATTGTGTCTGGAGAGGTGCTTCTGTCCTTCTCTCTCTGATCGACGGAAATTAACTCAAGACACATGGACATATGAATTAGGGCCTGGAGCAGTCTGGACTTGGCCACTTGAGCCTGTGTAAGGGCTTTACTCTGCCTGAGCTCCTCTGTCATCTGTGAAGACGGAAAGGAAGAATGTGCAGGGTTACAGTGAAAAGGCATGAAAGGAATTGCTCGTTTGGAGAGCTGGTGTTGAGAGGATGGATTGTGGCTATTGATAAGCAATTAGATGATAAATATTGATAAACAATTATAGAGTCCTACAGTATGGAAACAGACCCTTTGAACTGTGTTCTCAAACAAAACTAGTTCCACCTGCTTGCTCTTGGTCCCTATCCCTCCAAACCTTTCCTATTCATGTGCCTATCCAAATGTCTGTTAAATATTGTAACTGTACCCACATCCACCTCTTCCTCTGGCAGTTCATCCCACACACACAACACCCTCTGTGTAAAAAGGTTGCCCCCCCCATGTTGTTATTAAATCTTTCTCCTCTCCTCTAGTTTTGAACTCCCTCAACCTCAGGAAAAGAGCCTTGATAAATTCCCCTTATCTATGACCCCTATGAACCTCAATAAAATCACCCTTGTCGTCTCACGCTCCAGTGAAAAAAGTCCCAGCCTATCCAGCCCCTCCTTATAACTCAAACCCTCCAAGCCCAGCAACATCCCGGGAAATCTTGTCTGAACTGTCTCCAGTTTAATAATAACCTTCTAAGTGCAGGGCGACCACTGGGCCATTGAGCAAACACTTGGTTTGGCATTGAACAGCAACTTTCTGAGACCTCTCCAGTTTGAAAACCAAAAGCAAAAACACTCGCTGCTGGGAAAGCTCGGCAGGTCTGGCAGCATCTGCACAGAGAATTCGGAGTTAATGTTTCGGGTCCGGTGACCCTCCCTCAGAACAGGTCTCCAGTTTCTCTGGACGTAAACGGGCCTAACCCCAGAACAACAACAGAGGGTAATATCGCCAGCTTCACTCTCTATGGGCTTGGCAGCTTCGCCTTTCTGACCACAGTGCAAAACAACACAAACATTAGGAGCAGGCCGTTTGGCCTCTCGAGATTGCTTTACTATTCTAGTAGATCATGGCTGATTAGTTGCAGGTTATTGGGAGTTGGTTTAGCTCAGTTGGTTGGACAGTTGGTTTGCAACATAGAGTTGTGTCAATAGTGTGAGTTCAACCCTTGCACTGGCTGAGCTTACCATGAAGGCTCCCCCTTCTCAATCTGACCCCTCCCCCCAAGGTTAAGCCACCACCACCAGTTGCGTGTGTCTCTACTATGGTTACCTCATTTCGACTCTACTGTTCATAGTCTTCAACTCACTTTCAATCAGAATTCAAACTAACTGAGCCTTGACTCTATTTTATCATGCAGCTGCCACTGTTTCCTGGGGAGGAGAGCTCCACAGACTAACAACCTTCTGAGGGAGAAAAAAAATCTTCATTTAAAAGGGAGGCCGCTCACTGTTAGACCATCCTCCTGACTCTATTAGAGTCATAGAGTCCTACAGCATGGAGACAAGCCCTTCAGCACAAACTGATGACCAAAATGTACCCGCCTCAACCACTTCCGCTGGCAGCTCATTCCATATGCGTACCACCCTCTGTGTAAAACAGTTGCCCCTCAGATTCCCTTTTATTCTTCCTCTCTAACCTTAAACTGATGCCCTTTAGTCCTCGAATCCCCAACCCTGGGAAAAAAAACAGAGTGCATTCACATCTCCAAGCCTCACATGATCTTATAGATTTCTATAAGGTCCCCTCTCAGTCTACTGAGCTCTGATGAAAAAAGTCCTAGCTTGTCCAAACGGGCCCTATAAGTCAGACCATTTGTTCTGCACTTTCCAGTTTAATAACATCCTTCCGATAACAAGGTGACCAAAACTGAACACAATACTCCAAGTGCGGCCTCACTAACGTCCTGTACAACTGCAACATAACTTCCCAAGTTCTCTACTCAATGCCCTGACTGATGAAGGCCGGTGTGCCAAAAGCCTTCTTCACTGCCCTGTCTACCTATGAGTCCACTTTCAGAAAACCATGCACCTGAATTCCAAGGTCTCTCTGTTCCACTACAATCCTTAAGGCCCTACCATTCACCAGTTTCTCCGAAATGAGAAAATACTGTCTCAGGATCCACCCTGCCAATTTCTCTCAGGATCTCATTTGCTTTAATTCAATCAATTCTTGTTCTTCTAAATTCCAATGGCAGTAGAGCAGTGAAGATCCGATGGGGGGAGATGGCATTGTCACCAGACTAGTAATCTGGAGACCCAGGTTAATGTTCTGGGGACATGGGCTTGAATTGCACCACAGCACATGGTGGAATTGTAGTCAGTAAAAATGTGGCATGAAAAGCTAGCCCAGGGACATCACGGTGGCTCATGGTTAGCACTGCTGCCTCACAGCACTAGGGACTCAGTTTGATTCCATCCTTGGACCACTGTCTGTGTGGAGTTTGCACATTGTCTCCGTGTCTGCTAGGGTTTCCTCTGGGTGCTCTGGTTTCCTCCCACAGTCCAAAGATGTGAGGTTTAGGTGGATTGGCTATGGGAAATGCAAGGTTACAAGGATAGGGTGGAGGAGTGTGTCTGGGTGGGATGCTGTACGAAGGTTGGTATGGACTTGATGGGCGAAATGGTCTCCTTCCACACTGCAGGGATTCTATGATTGCAGTGCCATTTGTCCTAAACCTGTCTGGCTCACTTATGCCCATTCAGGAAAGAAGTCTACCATCCTTACCTGGTCTAGCCTCCATGTGATTCCAGACCCACAGCCCTCTGAAATGCCCCCCGAGAGCAGTTTAGTTCAAGGGGCAATTCAGAATAGGCAGCAAATGCTCCCAGATCCCATGTATGAATGAAATAAAAACATGATTTATTTAGTGTCACTTGCATCTTATCACAAAAATATTGTGAAAAGTGTTATTTCATGTCGCCACACTCCAGGGTCACCTTAAAATACAGAAAAATAGAATATGAAGGCAGAAAGATGAAGAAATAAAGAAAAAGTGTCCAACTTTCCAATGCCTCATCTTAAGTGCTCCATCATAGGCCATGGGTCTGGTGGTCAGCCACAAAACCCCTTCACTAAACTGCCTCCAGAGCGAAAGTCTCCATTCTTCAGTGCCATCTTGCTTCCACTGACACACCTCGTCAATACAGATGCAGCCCAAACGTGACTCCGCTGCTGCCATGAATCCGCCATGGGCCTACCTCATCAGTGCAGCCATCATTGATGCTGCTGGATCATGTACTAGGCCCAAACCTGCCTCCACTCCTACCGTCTCTCCTTGAATCTGCGCTAGACACAGACAAGTACTCAACCCACCCGCAGCCCTTCATCCCAGGAGTCAGCTGAGCTGCCTCTGAGGCAATTGTGTCTTTTTTTTAAAGACCAAAAGTGGACACCCTGCACCGCTTGCGGGTTGCCTAAGGCCCAATACAGTCATAGCAACACTTCTCCACTGTTAAACCCGATTCCCTTCACAGTTGTAGGTCAGCATTCCATCTCAAACCGCTGCTCACTAACTTCTGCTGGATGAGCGTGTGTTGTGGTGAGATGTCGATGGCATTGGCTGCAGTGACTCTCCAATTTCTCTACAGCCCTCCCTAGCCCTGACCTGGTTAACAAGGCAGTCAATACTCACTGACTGGGTTTGCCCACTCCCTATGGTCAGAATGTCTGGGGTGGGCTGAAATCAAAATCATTGAGATCACAATAATTATCCCTCCCCAATCTGGATCTTTGCTCTCACCCCCAAAACTGCCCTGTATAAAACTCTGGAACCGGAGGCTGGCAGTAGGAGCTCAGAACCAAATCTCTGTCTGTATAGACTTAGAGAGAAAAAACATCAACCTCTCTGGGAACCAGCTCATGAGCAATTTACAGAAAGAATTTTGACAAGCTCCCGAAATAGGCATCTGTTTCTGGTTAGTTTATATATTATATATATCTCTGTCATAAGAATGTGACAGCACCTTTTGTATTTACATGTATGTGCATGTGTGGGTCTGTGTTTATGCGTTGGGATCAGTGTGTGTTTTTTTTATTCATTAACAGGATGTGGGGTCCCTGCTAGGCCAGCTCTTAGTGATTGTTTTTAATTACTCGGGGAAGCTAAGAATCAACCACATTGCTGTGCGTCTGGAATCACAAGTAGGCCAGACCAGGAAAGCATGGCAGATTTCCTTCCCGAAACATATTAGTAAGACAGACAGTTTGTGGATTAGTAAGGGATTCAAGGGTTTTGGGGAAAAGGTAGGAAAATGGAGTTGAGTATGATCAGATTTCATTGAATAGCAGAGACCATGACAGGCTGAATGGCCTACTTATGGTCTTACAGTGAACCAGAGGGTTTTACAACTGACTACACTTACATAGACTTTATTAGGCTAGCCATGATTTTTATTCCAGGTTTTTATGAAATGAACCCATGTCCTCAAAACATTAGCCGGGCCACGTGTGTGTAAGTGCATGTGTATGTGTGCGTTTATGTCCGTCTGTGTGTGTTTGAGATTACGTGACTGTGTGTGCATGTGAATGTGTGTATAGGCATGCACATACATGAATGTGTGTGCATGTGTGTGTACACCTGTGCATGTCTGTGTGTGTATGCATGAATGTCTGTGTACATGTGTGTGTGTATGAGTGTGTATGAGTGTGTGTGTGTGTGTGTGAGAATGCAGCATGTAGGGATGTGTACGCATATGTGTGCGTGAGAGAAAGGGTGTGTACATTTATGAGTGT
>NC_057711.1:9729323-9739335 GCF_004010195.1 Chiloscyllium plagiosum | reverse complement strand
GCATGTGAGTGTGTATGCGTGTGTGTGTGTATGAGGGTGTGTGTGAGTATGTATGAGGGTGTGTGAGCGAGCGTGAATGAGTGTGTGTGAGTGTGTATCAGGGTGTGTGTGAGTGTGTATGAGGGTGTGTGTGAGTGTGTATGAGTGTCTGAAAAGGTGCTTCTGTTGAGAAGTGACCGTTTGTGCACTTGTTTCTGGGAGGTTGGTATCACACACACTGCCATCTCTAACCACCCTTGAGAAGGTTTGAACCCACTGCTGCAGTCCGTGTGATGAAGGCAGTTCCTTCCTAACAGACATAGACCTATAGGTTCAATAAATCAGACACCACTGCCACCTTCTCCAAGGGCAAGTAGCGATAGGCAACAAATGCTGATATTTTTGGTGATGCCTGATACCCCTCAAACTAATGAAAGGAACATGTGTGGGATAGGAGTCATGGCAACACCGCTTGTAAGTTCTCCTCCGGGCCACTCACCATCCTGACTTGGAAATATAGAACATAGAACGTTACAGCGCTGTACAGGCCCTTCGGCCCTCGATGTTGCACCGACCTGTGAAATTACTCTGATCCCCATCTAACCTACACCATTCCATTATTATCCATATGTATCTCCAATACCCATTTGAATGTCCTTAATGTCGGTGAGTTCACTACTGTTGCAGGCAGGCTGTTCCTTGTCCCTACTACTCTCTGAGTGAAGAAACTACCTCTCACCCCTGTCCTAAATCTATCACCCCTCAATTTAAAGCTATGTCCCTTTGTGTTAGCCCTCACCATCCAAGGAAAAAGGCTCTCACTGTCCACCCTATCTAACCCTCTGATTATCTTATATGTCTCGATTAAATCACCTCTCAACCTTCTTCTCTCCAACGAAAACAGCCTCAGTTCCCTCAGCCTTTCCTCATAAGACCTTCTCTCCATACCAGGCAACATCTTAGCAATCTCCTCTGAACCCTTTCCGAAGCTTTCCACATCCTTCCTATAATGCAGTGAGCAGAATCGCACGCAATACTCCAGGTGCCGCCTTACCAGAGTCTTGTACAGCTGAAGCATGACCTCATGGCTCTGAAACTCAATTCCCCTACCAATAAACGCCAACACACCATATGCCTTCTTAACAACGCAACTGGCAACTTTCAGGGATTAATATACCTGGACACCGAGATCTCTCGAGGAGAAAGTGAGGACTGCAGATGCTGGAGATCAGAGCTGAAAATGTGTTGCTGGAAAGGACTGAGATAAGGTGGGGGGAGGGGAAATGAGGAAGCTGGAGAAATCTACATTCATCCCTTGTGGTTGGAGGGTTCCTAGGCGGAGGATGAGGCGCTCTTCCTCCAGGACCCGCACCAACCAACCCAACCGCCCCATGACTGAACACTTTAACTCCCCCTCCCACTCCGCCAAGGACATGCAGGTCCTTGGCCTCCTCCATCGCCAGACCATGGCAACACGACGCCTGGAGGAAGAGCTCTGCATCTTACCTATGTCGCTCTGTAACCCATAACATCCTTCGGCACTATCCACAACTCTGCCTATTTTAATGTCATCTGCAAATTTACTAACCCATCCTTCTAAGTTCACCTCCAGATCATTTATAAAAATGACAAACAGCATTGGCCCCAAAAAAGATCCTTGTGGCATGCCACTGGTAACTGAGCTCCACGACGAACATTTCCCAACAACCACCACCCTCTGCCTTCTTTCAGCGAGCCAATTTCTGATCCAAACTGCTAAATCACCTTCAATCCCAAAACTCTGTATTTTGTGCTACAGCCTATAACGTGGCACCTTATCAAATGCCTTACTGAAGTCCATATACACTACATCAACCACTTTACCTTCATCCACCTGTTTTGTCACCTTCTTGAAGAACTCAATAAGATTAGTATGGCACAACCTACCCTTCACAAAACCGTGTTGACTATTCCTAATCAAGTTATTTCTTTCCAGATTATTATAAATCTTATCTCTTATAACCTTTTCCAACACCTTACCCATAACCGAAGTAATTACCAGGGCTGTCCCGACTCCCCTTCTTAAACAAGGGAACAACATTTGCTATCCTCTGGTGTTTTGGCACTACTCTGATATCATAAAGCGGCACGATGGCTCAGTGGTTAGCACTGCTGCCTCACAGTGCCAGGGACCTGGGTTTGATTCCAGCCTCAGGCAACTGTCTGTGTGGAGTTTGCACATTGTCCCTGTGTCTGTGTGGGTTTCCTCCCACAGTCCAAAGATGTGCAGGCCAGGTGAATTGGCCATGCCAAATTGTTTATAGTGTTAGGTTTGTTAGTCGGGGTAAATGTGGGGAATAGATCTGGGTGGGTTACTCTTCGAGGGGTGATGTGGACTTGGGCTGAAGGGCCTGTTTCCATACTGTGGGGAGTCTAATCTAAAGATTGAAGCTAAAGGCTCTGCAATCTCCTCCCTGGCTTTCCAGAGAATCTGAGGATAAATCCCATCCGGCCCAGGGGTCTCATCTACTTTCAGATCTTCCAAAATTGCTAAAACCTCCTCTTTGTCAACCTCAATCCCATCTAATCCAGGGGCCTGTATCTCCGTATTCTCACTAACATTGCCCTTTTCCATTGTGAATACTGACGAAAATATTTCATTAAGCGCTTCCCCTATGTCCTCAGATTCCACACACAACTTCCCACTGCTATCTTTGATTGGTCCTAATCTTACTCTAGTCATTCTTTTATTCCTGATATACCTATAGAAAACCTTAGGGTTTTCCTTGATCCTATCCACCAACAATCTCTCATGTCTCTTCCTGGTTCCCCTTAGCCCTCTTGTTACATCTTTTCTGGCTAACTTATAACTCTCACGCCCCCTAACTGAGCCTTCATGCCTCATCCTCACATAATCCTTCTTCCTCTTGACAAGAGCTTCAACTTCTTTAGTAAACAATGACCCCCTCTCTCGGCAACTACGTCCTTGCCTGACAGGCATATACTTATCAAGGGCCCACTGTAGCTATTCCTCAAGTGTGCCCATCCCTGCAATTTCCTTCCCATCCTATGCATCCATATATCACCATTCTGTCAGTGTCGCTGGGCCAAAATCCTGAAATTCCCTCCCCAAGGGCATTGTGGGTCTACCTACAGCACATGGACTGTAGCGGTTCAAGAAGGCAGCTCATCCCCACCTTCTCAAGGGGGAGCTAGGGACAGACAATAAATGCTGGTCCAGCCAGCGATGCCCAAATTTATAAATGAACTAATAGAAAATTCCGCATAACTAAAAATAAAGCAAACATCAATGAGTAAAGACATTTTTCAGCAGATTTGTGAAGAGGCAATGTGTTTTGCATTAACGCTAACCCTGAAAGTAGCTGTTCAGTTTTAGTTAAAGGGCCAACAAGGAGGGGACACGGATTGAAGGTGAAAGGCAGGAGGTTTTGAGGGAAGTTGAGGAAAACCTTTTTCACTCAGAGTGTGGTTGGGGTCTAGAATTCACTGTCTCGGAGAGTAGATGAGACGGGAAACCTCACAGCCTTTAAAAGTACTTTGATGAGCATTTGTAACTTTCAAGGCCACAGGCCAAGTGCTAGTGAATAGGATTAGTGTAAAGCTTCAATGGGCCAAAGGGCCTCTTGTGTGCTGTACAACTCAGAGGTCTTCCCCTTTAAGAAGGGAGTGCTGTTTCACACATGGGGCTGGTAGGTGGTGTCGCTGGAAGGTGGGGAGGGGGGAGGTGGAGAGGCGTCAGTGAGAGTGCTCACTGTTAGCTCTGGTCTAGTCAGGGCTCTGGGATCGCACAACTCAGTGAGCTATTTTGAAAGTGACCCTGAGAGTTTGCAGCTGTTTAAATCATGACTGAAGATGACGGATTCGGTTGTCGCGGAAGGACAAGTAAAATTGAGAGACGGAAAAAAGGTTTGTGGATCTGCCGTCGGGGATCGAACAGTTTGTGGATTTCATGTTTTGTGTATGCGGGATGCTTTATTGACTGTTGTCTTTTCCTTCCCCTCACACACATACGCACACACATACACACACACATATACACATACACTCGGTTCCCGGTACAGTGGAAGAGTAGATGGCTGGTGCTTCGGAAGCCTTCGCCCGTAGCAGGTATGACCTCTCTGTGATTTAAACTGACTCACTTGCCTGTATTTGATTGTCTGGGGGTGGGGACGGAGGGGGGGAGTGGGGGAATCAGCTTAAGGGTGGGGGGTGGTATTGCTACAAACTCGCAGCAACACCGTTCACTGGGTCCAGCGTGGGCCTCTCAGTCATTACATTTCTGAGTGTCCTCTTTCCAGTCCGTTGGTTTCTGTGATTCTGTGTGATACAGCAGCTGTGTTGTAAGGTATTACTCCATTGAGAGGTGCATGGACTGCACTGTGAATTAATTCTCAGTGGGAAATAAGGGGAAAAGGCCATTCGGCCCTTTGAACCCGCTGCTCCATTCAACATGATCGTGCTGTTCAGTCCCCTATTCTTGCTTTCTGCTCCATCCCCTAAGTACTATATCCATCTCCTTCTTGAATCCAGTAACGGACGGGAGCTCGTTCTAATAGGATTAGACAAGATAAATGCAGGAAGGGTGTCCCTAATGACCAGGGAGTATAGAACCAGGGCTCATGGTCTGAGAATCCGGGTAGGCCATTTGGGACCGAGATGAGGTTTATAAAATCATGAGGGCACATGGACAGGATAAATAGACAAAGTCTCTTCCCTGGGATGTGGGAGTTCAGAACTAGAGGCATAGGTTTAGGGTGAGAGGGGAAAGATATAAAAGAGACCTAAGGGGTAACCTTTTCACAGAGAGGGTGGTACGTGTATGGAATGAGCTGCCAGAGGAAGTGGTGGAGGCTGGTACAATTGCAACATTTAAAAGGCACCCAGATGGGTATGTGAATAGGAAGGGTTTGGAGGGATGCTGTCTGGGTGCTGGCAAGTGGGACTAGATTAGTTTGGGATATCTGGTCGGCATGGATGGGTTGGACTGAAGGGTCTGTTTCCGTGTTATACATCTCTATGACTCTATGAGGAGAAATGTCTTCACCCAGAGAGTGCTGAGCCTGTGGAATTCACTGCTACAGAAATCAGTCAAAACCACAACATCTTCAAGAAAGATGTGGATATAGTTCTTAGGACCGAAAGATTTGGAGGAGAAAGCAGGAACAGGGAACTGAGTTGGATGATCAACCATGATCTTATTGAATGGTGGAGCAGGCTCGAAGGGCTGAATGGCCTACTCCTGCTCCTGGTTGCTATGTCTTTATGAATGAACTGAAAATATCTTAACTTTCATTGAAATAGTACTGAGCACACCATCTCCCACACATAGTCAGTGGGCCAGACTCTGAGGGGAAGTAATGTGTAAAGTATGCCTCCTCATTCAGAGTTCTCCCTCAAGCCCCTCATCACTGTGGACTCGGTCTCCTCTTGAAGTCAAGACTTTCCCGTTTATCAAATTCTCAATGTAGTTTCTTAAATAACCTGAAAGGTTGTTTAAAATCTGAATGAGATACCACCTGAAGCAGTTAGATTCATTTAAGTGGGTAACTCGACAGGGTCGGACAGATACAGAGATATGAACAAGGGAGAGGAGTCGCTCACTGAATCTTTTTGAGGATGGGCAGGATATTTTAATAAAATGAGACAAAGAAAGGTGACCAGGGCTCATAATCTCTGGCGTGGATTGAAGGAGGATGTATATGGGTGGCGCGGTGGCTCAATGGTTCACACTGCTACCTCACAGCGCCAGGGACCCAGGTTCAATTCCTGCCTTGGGTGACTGTCTGTTGTGGAGTTTGCATATCCTCCCTGTGTCTGCATGGGTTTGTTCCCACTGTCCAAGGATGTGCAGGTCAGGTGAATTGGCCATGCTAAATTGCCCATAGTGTTGGGTGCATTAGTCGGGGGTAAATGTAAGGTAAGGGAATGGGTCTGGGTGGGTTACTCTTCAGAGGGTCAGTGTTGGGCCGAAGGACCTGTTTTCATACTGTAGGGAATCTAATAGCCTGCTTTCTACTGTTTAAGCAGATTTGATCTGTTTGGTTTCTGTGGCAACACTTGCTCTTATATTTAAAAAATTTTGTACATGAGCTGGAGTGTTTTTTTTAAACTTGCGTGTGGTGGGAGCTGTGAATTGCTGCTGTTTATTTACTTTATAAAATAGTCTGATCAAGAGAGTGCATGGGATTGCAGTGAGATCAGCTCACTTGAATGGCTGTGCAGGCTCAAAGGGCCGAATGGCCTGCTGCTCCAAATTCATATGTTTGTACACAGAAAGGCCATGACATCTATGGCTGGGCCTGAACAGCACATGATTGTCAACTGTTCTAGGGGAACCTCTTTTGATTTGTAACAGGGAGTGCAGCAATTATCAAATGGGATACAACACAAATATCTCCATGAGAGCGTATCGCAAATACCGTTTTCAAGAAGGCATAAGATGTAGCTCTTAGGGCTGAATGGACTAAAGGGTGTGAGGAAAACATGATAACAGGGGACTGAGTTGACTGATCAGCCACGATCATATTGAATGGTCGAAGGGCCGAATGGCCTACTCCTGCTCCTGTTTCCCTGTTCAGCTGTGGCTCAGTAGTCTCTGCCTCTGAGACATTTTGCCATGGGTTCACACCTCACAACAGATATCTGAGGGCCCAATCCAGGTAGACCATGAGGTATGGGATATAGGAGCTGATCAGGCCATTTGGCCCATCGAGTCTAATGAGGGAGCGCTGACAACTTAAAAGCAAGGCTGCCACCTGCCATTCTGGTGGGTGCTGGATGGTGTTCCCTAATATTCCAGGAGCTTATATTCTGACACTGTGATGTGATGTCGATTGACCTTTGACCAGTCATTTCAGAATTTACGCACATTAAACCATTTTAGTTGGCATGTTGGGAGGGGTGGGGGATAGTCGCATTTGGATTCTATCCATTTCCAACAATATCTATGTCTGAATGTGAATTAAAGGAACAACACACCAGGTAACTCAGCAGAGAGCTTTCTACATTGCTAAGCTTTTACAAATTGGAATTAATACAAGTTTTCTAACGCTTCAGCTCAAATGGAGGCAGTGATGCCTCTTGAATGAATGAATGAATGGTTTTGTTGTCATTTATGTCCTCAAGATACAGGGAAAAGTGTGCTTCGGGACATGGGTTGGGGGTATTGTTATCTTTCAGGGGATGGGAGGGGGTGTGGTCTGGGGCCCAGGGTGCGAACTTGAAGCATCTCTGGGTGGATGCTTGAAAGGTTTGGGGCAGGCAGGAGCAGTTGGGAACAGCTAGTGACAGCTCCCCCTCTCGATTGGTCACACTTCCTAACTCCTCTGTTCGCTCTCACTCAGAATCACCAGGTTCGACACGAGCTTTCCCAGCTGAATGCTGTGATGACATTCCCCAGCGGGGTATGTGTGCGTGGCACTGCCACACAGCTTGCATTCCACCTTCTCTACGCTACGTCTGTGTGGCTGCATTAAACGGACTGTAGCTGACCTGCCACTGAGGTTTGGGCATTGTCTCCAGCAGGGCATTTGCTCCCAGTGCTTATAACTATTTGTTGAATCTTTCAATGCCATGATACCAAGGAGAAAGTGAGGACTGCAGGCGCTGGAGAGTCGGGGTTGAAAAGTGTGGCACTTGAAAAGCACAGCGGGTCAGGCAGCATCCGAGGAGCAGGAGAGTCAACGTTTCAGGCGTAAGCCCTTCATCAGGAATGTGGAGGGGGAAGGGGGCTGAGGGATGAATAGGGGGCATAGGCTAGGGGTGTAGGCTAGGTGGGATGGTGATAGATGGATGCAGGTTGAAGGTGATTATGATAGGTTGGTGGGAAGAGAGATGGACAGGTGGGTCAGGTCAAGAGGGCGGTGCCAAGTTGGAGGGTTGGATCTGGGATGAGGTGGGGGGGTTGAAGGGAAGTTTAGGAAACAGGTGAAGTTGACGCTGATGCCGTGTGGTTGGAAGGTTCCGAGGCGGAAGATGAGGCGTTCTTCCTCCAGGCATCAGGTGGCTAGGATTTGGTGGCGGAGGAGGCCCAGGATTTCCATGTCCTTGACGGGGTGGGATGGGGAGTTGAAGTGGTCAGCCACGTGACGATTGGGTTGTTTAGTGGTGCATGTGGACCAGCTCCTGTAGGTAAGAAGTAGGTGTAGGCAACATGGTATTGAAAGATTCAATTTATGACACTTCCCGATATATACCGTACGTATATTACAGCCACAGTCACTTCAGTGTCTGAGCTAGTATTGAGTTATTCGATTACAAACAGTAGCACACTTGCATTAGCATGCCACATTTCAAATAGGTCTAAGTTATGCTGGAGTCTGGGAACTTTCTACCCTCTGGTCACCTGTTATGGAACAGTGATGATATCACAAGCATGTCTCTTAACGGTGTACTGTCTGTGTGATGTAATGCAGCAGTATCCACCTGAAAGTGTCAAATTTACAGCATGAAATCGCCCAATTCTAGTTTTAGAATCTCCTGGATTCTTTCACTAGCCGCTGGGAGTTTGAGGGCCGATGCAGCAGACTCCTGGCTACCCTCGCTGCTGGCTGAGCCATGAACTCTCAAACCCCACTTCCCTGAGCCACTGGTGTTGTGTGATCTTTAACTTTGTACGTCCCAGTCCAACACCGGCATCTCCTAATCGTCACTTAGAATCAGTGACACAAGCGCAAAGTGCAGTGGGTCCTATAAATCTGAAATGGAAACAGTGCTGGAGAAACTCCGCTGGCTGGGCAGGATCGAGGGGAGAGAGAGAATTAACACTTTTTGAATCCGTGACCCATCATCAGGTGACTCACCATTACCTTCTCTAGGGCACTTCAGGAGGGACAATAAATGCCCAGCCTCAGACGCCCACATCCCACAAGTGAATTTTTTAAAAGACTGGTACATTTTTAACATTTTCTGCTTTTACCTTCTCCCTTTCTCTTTGCTGACGGGGGGAGGTTGCTCTGTGTAAATTGGTCGTCCTGTTACTGACAACACAACAGTGACCATACTTAATGAGGCATCAGTGACTGGACAGTGCTCCGAGAGAGCGGAGGCTTTGCTAGTTGCTTTGTGAGTGTAAGTATTTTAAATTTTCGTCTGAACCAAAAGTTGCTAAAACAAGCGTTCAGAGTCCTAACTGGACGGAATGAACTGTACCAACCGAAAAACAAATATTTTCCGAGTTTACCAGCCTCTTTGGTTCCCCAGCCCCCACCCCGTCGATGTCCTCCAGGCCTTGATTACAACAGCAAACACTGCACACATAGCGAAGGGGGGTTAGGGGGGTTGGTTCTTTTGGCCTGCCAAGCCCTGGTGGATTTATTTCTTCGGAGCCTGGCCTGAGACTGAGTGAAAGAGCGAGCGAATGTTGTGAATGGATTAGGCATCTTTGAAGTGGCTGTTTTTGCAGCTGTTTGCTGGCAGCTGTTGGACTCACTCGTCAAATGACAGCAAAGTACAAATGCTCTCCCACAGCCGCCAGCCTGCAGGATGGGAGGGGGTGGGGGGGTATATGGTGGAGGTATGGAGCAGAGCTACTCTGGCGCAGACACCAGAGCTGTGGTGGAGGCAGATTCACTCACTTCTTTCCAGAGAAAATGGGACAATGATCTGGAGAGGGAACATCTGCAGGATTGAGCAGGAGGAGGCCATTCAGCCCATTGAGCCTGCCCCACCAGTCAGCATGATCATGGCTTAGCCTCTCTCTCAAAAAGCCTGAAACAGTCACTTTCTCTTCATATCCCTCGAAGCCTTTAATATCTAAACATGCGTACGCACAAGCATCTCAAAAATGCAGCTCATCACCATCTTCTCTAGAGTCAAAATGTGTTGCTGGAAAAGCACAGCAGCTGAAAAATGTGTTGCTGGAAAAGCGCAGCAGGTCAGGCAACATCCAAGGAGCAGGAGAATCGATGTTTCGGGCATAAGCCCTTCTTCAGGAATGAGGAAGGTGTGCCAAGCAGGCTAAGATAAAAGGTAGGGAGGAGGGACTTGAGGAAGGAGCGTTGGGAATGCGATAGGTGGAAGGAGGTTAAGGTGA
>NC_057711.1:9725025-9728258 GCF_004010195.1 Chiloscyllium plagiosum | reverse complement strand
AAGTCTGAGAGGGGATCTGATTGAGACATATAGATTATTAAAGGATTGGACACTCTGGCAGCAGGAAACATGTTTCCGCTGTTGGGTGAGTGCCGAACCAGAGGACACAGCTTATAAAATACGGGGTAGACCATTTAGGAAGGAGATGAGGAGAAACGTCTTCACCCAGAGAGTGGTGGCTGTGTGGAATGCTCTGCCCCAGAGGGCAGTGGAGGCCCAGTCTCTGGATTCATTTAAGAAAGAGTTGGATAGAGCTCTCAAGGATTGTGGAATCAAGGGTTATGGAGATAAGGCAGGAACAGGATACTGATTAAGGATGATCGGCCATGATCATATTGAATGGTGGGTGCAGGCTCGAAGGGCAGAATGGCCTACTCCTGCACCTATTGTCTATTGTCTATTATCTGAGGGGAAATTGCGCTCTTTAAAGAAGGAGGCCATCTGGGTTGTTCAGTATTGGAATTGGACTTCCTGGGAGCAGATGCGGCGGAGGTGAAGGAATTGGGAATATGGGGTGGTATTTTTACAGGGGGCAGGATGGGAGAAGGTGTAATCTAGGTAGCTGTGGGAGTCGGTCGGTTTATAGTAAATGTCCGTGTTGAGTCGGTCGCCCGAGATAGAAATGGAGAGTTCTAGAAAGGGGAGGGAGGAGTCTGAGACGGTCCAGGTAAATTTGAGGTCGGGGTGGATAGAGTTAGTAAAGTGGATGAACTGTTTAACCTCCTCATGGGAGCACAAGGCAGCGCCAATATAGTCATCGATGTAGCGGAGGAAAAGGTGGGGGGGTGGTGCCAGTGTAGCTGCGAAAGATGAACTGTTCCACATATCCGACGAAGAGGCAGGCATAGCTGGGGCCCGTGCGGGTGCCCATGGCTACTCCTTTGGTTTGGAGGAATTGGGAGGATTGGAAAGAGAAGTTGTTCAGAGTGAGGACCAGTCGAAGGAGGGTGCTAGCAGGTCAGGCAGCATCCGAGGAGCAGGAGAGTCAACGTTTTGGGCATAAGCCCTTCATCAGGAATGTGGGGGGTGGTAAGGGGGCTGAGAGATAAATAGGGGGGGTAGGGGAAAGGTAGCTGGGAAGGTGATAGGTGGATGCAGGTGGAGGTGGGGAGATAGGCTGGAGTGGAGGGTGGAGTGGATAGGTGGGACACTTTTCGACTCTGACTCTCCAGCATCAGCTGTCCTCACTTTCTCTTGGTCGCTGACCACCTTCTCAAGGACCATTAGGAATGGGCAATAAATAGTGGACCAGCCAGAAATGGCCAAACCCTGTGTAAGGGAAATTGGCCATGATCACCATGACTGAGGCAAGTTTTACATTGCAGGTTTATAACTAATGTTAAATCCTGACAACTCCTATTGTGGGATTTGAACCCAAATCCCAAGAGAACTATCTTGGCAGCTGCATCTAACCCAGGGGCATTAATGCTCTGCCTACATCTACATCCAGGCTAGACCATATGGTTCCCCACTCTGGTGACTTCTTGTCTCTGACTCAGAATGTCATGTGGGTTTGACCATCATCCCCTGATACTGGTCAAAGCTGACACTCCCAGTGGGGAGCTGGAAGAATGGTGCTGAGAAAGCATAGCAGGTCAGGCAGCATCCGAGGAGCAGGAAAATCAACCTTTCGGGCAAAAACCCTTCATGCGGCACGATTGGAGGTGCTGCTTTTTTCAGATGAGATGTTAATCAAAATCTGAACCACTCCCTCAGGTGGATGCAAAGGATTGCATAGCTTTAGATCTATTATTGGGTGATAGAATCAAATATGTTTATGCTAACCTTGTTGATTACACAAAAATCAGTGGGCATTGTCTGCAATGGAATATGGATGGGTTAAGTGAGTGGGCCGAAAGTTTTAGCAGATGTGGGGATCAAATATGGGAAAATGTGAACTGGACGATTTTGTTCAGAAGAATCAAGCACGGAATGTTACAAGTAGAGAGGTTGAAGACCACGCTGCAGTGTAGAGGGATGTGTGTGCAGATAAATGAGTCACATGCAGGTAGGCAAGTGACCAGGAAGGCAAATGAAATGTTGATGTTTATTACGAGGAGAATGAAATGTAAAATGGGGGATGTTTCGCAACAGTCATATGGGGCATTGATTCGAGCACAAACTAGAATTCTGTGTTCAGATTTATTGGCCTGCTGCTGCTCCTAATTCAGATGTCGGAGTTCGTTTGACTCTGTTTGCCAGCACTCTGAGCCCATACAGTTGCTGTGTCTGTGAAGTCACTACCATTACATGTGGGGTTTGGATAATTACTTCACATTTAGTCATAGAGATGTACAGCACGGAAACAGACCTTTTGGTCCAACTTGTTCATGCCAACAAGATATCCCAACTCAATCTAGTCCCACCTGCCAGCACCATATCCCTCCTATTCATAGACCATCCAGATGCCTTTTAAATGTTGCAATTGTACTTACCTCTACCACTTCCTCTGGCAGCTCATTCCATACATGCACCACTCTCTGTGTGAAAAAGTTGCCCCTTAGGTCTCTTTTATATCTTTCCCCTCTCACCCTAAACCTATGCCCTCTAGTTCTGGACTCCCCGGCCCCAGGAAAAGATCTTGTCCATTTATCCTATCCATGCCCCTCATGATTTTATAAGCCTCTATAGGTTCACGCCTCAGCCTCCAACGCTCCAGGGAAAACAGCCCCAGTCTATTCAACCTCTTCCTATAGCTCAAATCCTCTAACCCTGGCAACATCCTTGTAAATCTTTTCTGAACCCTTTCAAGTTTCACAACATCCTTCCGATAGGAAGGAGACCAGAATTGCATGCAATATTCTAAAAGTGGCCTAATCAATGTCCTGTACAGCTGCACCATGACCTTCCAATCCCTGTACTCAATACTCTGACCAATAAAGGAAAGCATACCAAACGCCTTCTTCACTATCCTATCTACCTGTGACTCCACTTTCAAGGAGCTATGAACCTGCACTCCAAGGTCTCTCTGTTCAGCAACACTCCCTAGGACCTTACCATTAAGTGTGTAAGTCCTGCTAAGATTTGCTTTTCCAAAATGCAGCATCTCGCATTTGTCTAAATTAAAATCCATTGGCCACTTCTCAGCCCATTGGCTTATCTGATCAAGACCCTGTTGTAATCTGAGGTAACCCTCATCACTGTCCACTTCACCTCCAATTTTGGTGTCATCTGCAAACTTACTAACTGTACCTCTTATGCTCACATCCAAATCATTTATGTAAATGACAAAA
>NC_057711.1:9699765-9724246 GCF_004010195.1 Chiloscyllium plagiosum | reverse complement strand
CTTAAACACACACACACATACATAGGCATACACACACATACACACAGATATACACACTCACATTCTCTCTCACACACACACTCTCACACACAGACATACACATATGCGTGCGAACACTCTCACACTCTCATACATGTGCACTCACTCACACACACAGACACACACACTCATACACAGACTCACACACATGCGTGCACACAAGCACTCATACACAGACTCTCACACACACGTACACACACACACTCACACACCCACACATGCGCACTCACACACATATATACACACAGAGACACACACACGCACTCACACACACACTAACACAGACACACGGACTCATACACATGCACTCACGCACATTCACACAAACACATTCACACACACACTCTCTTTTTCTCTCTCTCTCTCTCACACACACACATGCACACACTCGCACACTTGCTCTCACACAATGTGAGGGAGCTCTGAGGGGGTGGGTAATAGAGGGCTAACTGAGGAGACTAGCTGGTGGGGCACTGAGGGGCAGAGAAGTGTGTGGCCAGGTGTGAGCAGACTGGCCAATGGATGGAATGGCCAGGAGGTGGGGGATAGTGGTGCAGGTGGTGGGTTGAGTGGGGGTAAGGTGCTGGAGGGTAGAATAGGGAGAGAGTGTGTGTGTGTGTGTGTGTGTGTGTGTGCTGGGGGGGGGGGAGATTGCATGGAGATTAGGAAGTGAGGGAGAGCTAACATCGATGAGTGTGGTTTTCCGGGATGTGACTGACCTGTCTGAGCAGCACCAGGGAATGGCCCAATGTTAAGGCAAGCGAAAGTGGGCTTTTGCCCAAAACATCGATTCTCCTGCTCCTCGGATGCTGCCTGACCTGCTGTGCTTTTCCGGCACCACTCTAATTTTGATGCAAATGTTAAGGCAGGCAGCTTTATAAATGGCAGAGTTTCTCCCTTGAATTTCTTTTATCTGTGTTGAGCTGTGTCGTAAGAGCATTTGACTGCATTTTAAAAGTTGTTATTATTTCCACAGATTGTTTGCTGATGCTGGTGTTTAAAGACAAGTCAGAAAAGAGTAAAGGACACAAGGAGAGAAACAGCGTGACTCTGGAGGATATATGTGGCTTGGATCCTGGCCTGTCATTGGAGGGTGTGAATCACATCCTCGCAATCATCTGTCTGGGACAAACTGTGCTCTTGGCGTTTGAGAACAAGGAAACCATGTATGTGTGGGACATGAGGACTCGCTACAGCCTTGGTGAAGGTAATCACAACCCTTTGCAGATCAGACTGAGGTGTTGCAGGAGTCGAATGGATCTGACAGCATAGAAAGAAAGAAACAACTACTTGAGGGGGGGAAGAGGGGTGTGTGCTGAGTCTAGGATGGGAGGGTGGAACCTTACAATCAGAACTGGACCATCCAGATGTGATAGCATAGGAACAGAATTAGTCTGCTCTACCATTCGAGCATGGTTGATATGTTTCTCAACCTCATTTTCCTCCCTTCTTCCCCTAACCCTGGATCCTCTTACCAACCAAGAACCTTTCTGTCTCATTCTTAAAGGCACTCAATGACTTGGCCTCCACAGCCCTCTGCAGCAATGTTCCACAGATTCACCACCCTCTGGCTGAAGAAATCCTTTCTCATCTCAGTTCTAAAGGGTCAACCCTTCACCCTGAGGCTGTGCCCTTAGGTCCTTGTCTTTCCCACTAGTGGAAACATCTTCTCCATGTCCACTCTATCTCGACCTCTCAGGATCCTGTAAGTTTCAATCAGATTCCCCACTCATCCTTCTAACCTCTGTTGAATACAGCCTCAGAGTCCTCAACCACTCCTCATATGGACAAGCCCTTCATTCCCAGTACTATTCCCATAAACCTTCTTTGAACACCCTCCAAGGGCAGATACGGGGCCCAAAACTACTCACAACATTCCAAATGCAGTCTGACCAAATGCAGTCTGACCACTTCCTCAGCGGTACATCTCTGCTCTTGTATTCTTGCCCTCTCAAAATTAATGCTCACATTGCATTTGACCTCCTAACTACCAACTGAACCAGCATGTTAACATTAAGAGAATCCTGAACTGGGATTCCCAAGTCCCTTTGCACTTCAGATTTCTGAAGCCTTTCCCCATTTAGAAAGTTCTTCATGGCTTGATGCTTCTGACTAAAGTACATAGCCTCACACTTTCCCACGTTGTACTCCATCTGCCACTTGTTTGCCCACTGTCCAAATCCTTCTGCAGCCTGCCTGCTTGTTCAGTATTACCTGTCCCTCAACCTATCTTTGTATCATCTGTAAACATAGCAATAATGCCCTCAGTCCCTTCACGCGGAAAGAATACCTTTCACAACAAACCCTTTCTCACGTGTGGGTCATCATCGTCCTGATGGGACTGTGTCTTCAGAATATGCTTTTCACTGCTCCTTTAAATTCAACATCAGTAATTGGTATTAATCAACCCATAATTCCTCACCCTTCCTGTCAGTGTTCTCTGTTCAGTTGTACAACACATGAAGCAACACAGTTTCTGCTGTATTCTCAGAGTTCTGTTCCTATGCCAGGGCCCATTTTAAAACTGACAAATTCAAACCATTTTCACCTGGAGAGAACCTGGATTGTTCATCAATTCCCAGGTGTTTGAACAGGCTGAACCAGCATGTTAACATTAAGAGAATCCGCTTCAACAGTAACTGGCTTTTTTTTTTCCCTTTTGCTTCTCAGCTGTTTCTGCCCAAGTCAACCACAGGTCGCATGAGAATTTCTTGTTGCGTTATGATACCACAATAGTGTGAAAGACTCCCAAGCCCACTTTGTTCTTAAAGGAACATGGCATGAAACACAATCCACCCTTTCCCAGAACAATCAGCGTTCATACCACTCAGTCAGATCCTGACTGATCTGTATCTAAACTCCATCCATTCATTTTGTTTCTGTAACCCTTGATGGCCTTGACCTAATTCTAAATTGAAGCCCCACCCTCTCCCTCCCATTAGGTGGCACAATGATTATGCATCAGTGCAACAGTAGTGTTGCAGTTTTGTGTCATTGCCAAGCACTGGAATGGTCTGCCACAAAGATGCTGATGTGTTCACAGGACTGGGTGGAGACAAGTTCATGAGTGTTGTTGGCTTCCCACTGGATTAAAGCCAGGCCGTAATGCCAGAGATCTTATCTGATGCTAACAATGTGGTTATGGAGTGATGTTCAAGTAATAATTTCTACTGTGTCGGACTACAAATGATTTTATTCCCCTCTCCAAACTTTGAGGCTTATTGTTAAAAATCACTCTGGCGTCTCATGGGGGAGCAATGGCCCAATGGCATTACCACTGGACTGTTAATCTCGAGACCCAGGTAATGTTCTGGGGATGCAGGTTTGAATCCTGCAGATGGTGGAATTTGAGTTCAATTACTAAACAAAATCTGGAATTAAGAGTCTAAATGATTGCTATTAATCCATTGGTGATTGTCGGGGAAAAAAACCCCATCTTGTTCACTAATATCCTTTAGAGAAGGAAATTACATCCTTATCTCGTGTGGCCTGCATGTGACTCCAGATGAAACAGCCATATGGTTGACTCTTACCCTCAGGGCAATTAGGGATGGCCTAGCCAGCGATACCCTCAATCCATGAATGCTTATAGAAGAAATCACCTCAAGCTATCTGCACTCTATTGCTCTTCTAGAACGAAAGACTTAGACAATCCGTTCTTGAGAGTTATTCCTTGGAGGAGCGTCAGTGATACAGTGAAAGATATTGGACTGAATAAGTAATTTAGAAATTGGCAGAATTCTACAAGTAGACCCATAACTCATACAGCACATGAGTCAGAAACAATATTGTTTTATTCACTCGTGAGATATGGGCTTTGTTTCTGGGCCAGTATTTATTCTCCATTCTGAAGGGGATAGTGAGCTTCATGTGTTGAAGCACTCTGATTGATAGTGTAGGACATCTAAATAGCTGTTAGAGAGGGAATTCCAGGATTTTGACCCAGTGACACTGAAGGAATACCAGTACAGTATATTTTCAAGTCAGGATGGTGAATGACTTGGAGGGGAACTTGCAAGTGGTGGTGTTCCCATGTATCTGCTGCACTGTCCTTCTAGATGAAAGTTGTCATGGGTTTGGGAAGGTGCTGTCTAAGGAACTTGGGAAACATCTGCAGTGCACCTTGTAGATCATAGACAGTGCAATCACTGAGGGTGGATAGTGAATGTGGTGCCAATTAAGCAGTCTGCGATGTGTTTGGTGGTGTCAAGCTTCTTGAATGTTGGAGCTGCACCCATCCAGGCAACACTCAAGAAGTTTGATTGTAGTTTTCAGAATGATTTTGCATAAAGCAGTGTTTTGGGCTTTGTTTATGCTATTTCTCTTTCAACGGGTAACCTAATGCATATGTCCAAAACGGGTTTCTGTTTGTTAGTGTTTTTGACCCAGCTGTGGGTGCCAACCCATACTAATGACTGACACACAACTGTGTCATGGGTTCCCTCTACACACACACCCACGGCCATCTTTGGTTAGATTAGATTCTCCACAGTATTGAAATAGGCCATTTGGCCCAACCAGTCTACACCGACTTTCCAGAGAGTGACCTACCCAGACCCATTCCCCTCTGACTAATGCACTTGACACTATGGGCAATTTAGCATGGCCAATCCACCTGACCTGCACATCATTGGACTGTGGGAGGAAACCGGAGCACCCAGAGGAAACCCATGCAGATATGGGGAGAATGTGCAAACTCCACACAGTTGCCCGAGGCTAGAATCGAACCTAGGTCTCTGGTGCTGTGAGGCAGCAGTGCTAACCACTGAGCTACCATGCCACCCCACTCTGTCTTTGTGAAGGAGATTTCCAGATACCCATTTGTCTCTGTACATAGGAATGGTTCCAGCCAACATGGGCAGTTGGATACCCACAGATACAATAGACAGAAACTGTTCTTTTCCAATTAAATAACAGTTGCCACTCTTTGATTTGCTTGGACTCACTGCTTTTGGTGCACAGTTGACTCCAGGATTGTATCACTGATGATCAGTGTTTGGAGCTGAGTTGATCCTCTGTGACAGACCCACCACTTGTTCCAGGGACATCGACAGTGAACATTTCAGCCATTTGGCCCCTTGAGCCTTCGCTGTCATTCAGTACATTCTACAGCTTAACTCCATTTTGGATATTTGGTCACCAAAAATCAAACCTGGGAAGCTTGACTACGAGTCTAAGTTTAACTTATAACCATGCCATGAGCATTTACTCCCAGTCTAAGGATATATGGTCAGCCATTTAGGACTGAAATGAGAACAGATTTCTTCACATTGAGCGTGGCGAATCTGTAGAATTCTCTGCCACAGGAAGCAGTTGAGGCCAAAACATTGCATGTTTTCAAGAAGGAGGTCAGTATAGTTTATAGGGCTAAAGGGATTGAAAGGGAATGAGGAGAACTGGGAATAGGGGACTGAGTTTAAGGATCAGCCATGATTGTACCGAATGGTGGAACAGGCTCAACAGGCCAAATAGCATACTCCTGCTCCTATTTTCGGTGTTTCTATGTTAGTGTAACGCCTATCCTGACACAATTTCAGGATCAAAGTTAAATATAAAATTAAGGATGTTGTATTATTACAAGAACCAGTTTAAGACCTGTAGCTGTTGGACAGTGAACATTGGTCCATAACTTTTGATTCTTCAACCCACCAGAAATCTGTTGATTTATTTTTGTTTTTGTTGCTGAATGAGCAGTTTGCCTGAAGAGACGTGTTGCGGATGGGTTTGTTGCTGGGATACCCAGCCGTAAGCACTGCAAAGTGCTTTGAGAAGATTTGTAGCTCAGGTTGAGGTTCTGGATGTAGGTTTGCTCGCTGAGTTGGAAGGTTCATTTTTGGACATTTCGTCACCCTACTAGGTAACATCATCAGTGAGCCTCTGGTGAAGCACTGGTGGTATGGCTCACTTTTTATTTTTGTGTTTAGGTTTCCTTGGGTTGGTGATGTCATTTCCTGTACATCCAGAACTTTCCTTGGGTTGGTGATGTCATTTCCTGTACATCCAGAACTACAAAGAGCACATGGAGTTAAAAGTTGAGGCAAGGTGGGGGAATTTTGCCAATAATGCCCTTCCTACCCCACTCTAGGTGGTGAGTGAGGGACTGGGGGGAGTGAGAGCATGAGTAAGATTCTAGGGACTTGCTTGGTGTTGGCCCACTCCTGGAGAAGGGTACCAACGCTAGTCTCCATGTGACCTCGAGGGGTGAAGGCTGAGTAGGCGGGCAATGGAGCTAGAACTTCCAGGCAAGAAAGCTGTCCCCACAGTCTTGGCTGTACTGCCCGATGGAGCTAGAACTTCCAGGCAAGAAAGCTGTCCCCACAGTCTTGGCTGTACTGCCTGGCAAAAATAGATCTCTCCATCCCCATCACAGAGGTCCTCCTGTAGATTTAATGCTCGGATTAACAGAGCAAAGAGAGACTGAGGGTTCTTTTTTTCCAGGAGACAGAAATTCAGAGTAAGTTCCACATGATGGCTGAAGGTGTAGCTGCTGAAAGGTGGGATGGAGGAACTGGAGGATGCATGAGATAAGAAGCAGAAGTGTCTGAAAGTGTGGCATGCTGTCTTGTGGAAAATGAGTGCCAATCCTTGGCATTTTTGTGGAAGTTTTTTTTTGTGATGTAAAGGATTTATTATTAATAGGTAAATAGCCTTCCTCATCAGAAGTGATGTAAGACCATATGACCACAAGACTACAGCATGACTGGAAGGTAGAATGGCCTCGTGAAGCCTTATCTTGTACACCGTTCTCATGATAAATAAAGGCTGATACTTATCAACCATCAACCCCCTTGCACAACTGGGTCAAAATCCTGGAGCCACTTCCCGAGCAACACGCTGTGTGTATCTACCCCAACTCCATGGACCAAAGTGGTTCAAGATCCCAGCTCAACACCCAGAATTCATTATTTATTAAAACAAAGGGTCAAATGTAAATTGGAGGATACGGACCATGTAGAAGCAAAAGGGTTTCAGTTTAGAAATGCACCATGTGCTGGCACAGGCTTAGTGGGCCGAAGGGCCTGTTCCCATGCTGTACTGTTCTTTGGGAGAAGAAGTGTCCAGATGGTGACAACTGGCTTTTCAAGATGTTTATCGATTCTGTGATGGTAACCATGATGGTGTTTTGTGTTCTCAGTTCACAGGTTCCACGTTTCCGTGCTCCCTGGTACCAAACTGGAAAGTGGACCCGCAACACTCCATTTTTGTAACAATATCTTTGTGCTGGTGCGTGACGTACCACCCACCATCATTGGCCAGTGGAAGCTGTCTGACATGAGGCGTTACGGAGCTATTCCTAATGGCTTTGTCTTTGAAGGGGGCTCGCGGTGTGGTCTTTGTAAGTATCTGCACCTTTTTACATGCTATCTCTTGGTGGAGGGGGAGTTGGCACCTTTTGTTGTGATGTCCCCAGTGGTGTCAGTCCAGTCCATCTTTCCCAAGTGTTGCCCCCTGAGGGGTTAACCCATGAGGAGATGGTGTGGAGCCAGGGCCTATGTATTTTAGTTTAGAAAACTGAGAGGTGGTCTCATTTCAACATACTAAACCATTAAGGGCCTCAATGGAGGATACATGACAGTCTCAGAGTAAGAGGTAGGACCAAAAATAAAGATAATTACTTCACCCCAAGGGTAGTGAGTCGTGGAATTCTCTACCCCAGAGGGCTGTGGAGACACACCCATTGAGTATACGCAAGACAGAGATCGATATATTTCTAGATATTAAGGCATATGGGGATAGTGTGGGGAAATTACATGGAAGTAGAGTGATCTAGGTTCAGGGGCTGAATGGCCTCCAACCTGCGCCTATTTTCTATCTTCCTGTGCCTGGGGTGAGAAAACATCTTTGCTGGTTACGAGCAGGTTGAAACATATTCAAACAGGTCTTGGATTGGTACCATACATTGTGTGAGAGGATGCTGCCGTCCAGAGAGAGAGAGATTAACGCCAATCCCCGTCTAGACTTTCCCATTTCCTTCAACGTGCTAAAGTCTTGGTGGGCATATTAAGTGTCAGTGTCTCAATAAATGCAACAAGAGCACCATTTCAACCTAATCCAGTTGAAGAGGGTGCTCTTCTGAAGTAACTTAATCTTAGAGACAGAGAATTAAACACCTCAGGCTGTCATTGTCATGCCTAACTGTTATAATTTGTAAAGTCCTTCTTCAACCTGTTGACCTCTGTGACAGAGACTGACCATGAAATTAAAGCCTATCCATAAGAGTGTGGAGCATTAACGAACAGTCCTTGTCAATGGTTTAGTTTTGCCTGATTGCCAAGGATGACAGAGCTATGGCCTGTTGTTTTAGTTATTGGATCATTTATAGCTGTGTTATCAACAGTCTGTCTGTTTCTCTCTTTCTCTGATGAAGGGCTTTTGCCCGAAATGTTGATTTTCCTGCTCCTCAGATGCTGCCTGACCTGCTGTGCTTTTCCAGCACCACTCTAATCTTGACTCTAATCTCCAGCATCTGCATCTCTGTGTCTATCAGTCTCTCTCTCTGGATCTCTTTCCCTCTCTTCTTCTGTCTGTCTCTATCTATCTCTTTCTGTCTCTGTGTCTGTCTGCCACTCTCTCTGTATTTATCTCTCTCTGTCTCTGTCTGCCACTCTCTCTGTATCTATCTCTCTGTGTCTGTCTGTCTGTCTCTCCCATAATCCAAAGCATTTGGTGTCTGATTAATAGACTGGATATTGGGTAGGCACAGGGCCTGATGAGAGACACACACTGCCTGCTCTTTCCCCAACCATTTGTGCTCCCTCTCCTTGTGAGCACACCCCCTCCTGCATTACTCACCTTTGGTCTGGATTCTTTGTGAAGTCAGGCCTCTGGAAATCCAGCAGTACCATGGCCTTGGACTCCAGCTGAAGGACCCACAGGTGGCCTTGTTATCGCCTGACTGGAATGTGCTTTGACAGGGGATTCCCCAGAAGAGATGGAGTGGAGATCTGGCCGGCAAGACCCCTGATGCCACAGCAAGGCTCTTCCCAAAGGTTCAGGACCAATGGCTAATCATTGGAGCTGGGAGACATCAGACCAACAATTTTTAAGCTAGTGCTGGATGGGGAAAGATGGAATGCAGAATGTATGAGCAAATGTAAGGCAGAGGTGGACAAAAGAGATGGCATCAGTTACAGATGGCATCTGACAGAAAATGCAACGTCCTGAACATCGCTGTAGAGATTCACAGGTTGTGAAGTGTTGAGTTGATGAGATGGAGTTTCTCGAGTTGACATTGACCTTCATTGTAACAGTGGCGAAAGTGAGGACCGCAGATGTTGGAGAGTCAAAATCAAAAAGGGTAGTGCTGGAAAAGCACAACAGGTCAGGCAGCATCCGGGGGGGGGGGGGGGGGAGTGGTGTTTTGGGCATAAGACCCCCAGCTCCACATCTCCCTCCTACTTATCTCTCAGCCCCCTTCCCCCGCACCCCTCCACCCCCTTGACAACGCCCACATTCTTGATGAGGGGCTTATGCTCGAAATATCATCTCTCCTGCTCCTCGGATACTACCTGACCTGCTGTGCTTTTCCAGCATCATAGTTTTTGATTCTTCATTGTAACAGTGCCAGGCAGAGATCAGGGTGGGAATGGGACTGATTGGGAGCCTGGGTTCACACGTGCAGTCTGAACTGAGATGTTCTGCAAAGTGGTCATCCAATCTGCACTTAGTCTCTCCAACATAATCCTTAGGGGTGACTGCCTCATCAGTAGATAAACATGGACCTTGGAAATTCTTAATATTGTTTTGCGAAAAAGTTCCATTTAGAAATAAATACATACAACATGCTTTCGAATCAAAAACCATGACATATCAAAGCTTCTACTGTCTCCCTGGAAGTCTGTTAGATAACTTTATTTTTGTCAGATAGAAAAATTAAGACCATGAGATATAGGAGTAGGAAGTATGGCCACTCAGCCCATCAATTCTACTCTGCCATTCCGTGAGATCACAGCTCATCTGATGATTCACAAAACCACTTTCCTGCTGTTTCCCCATAACCCTTGATTCCCTTTCCAATCAAAAATCCATCTCAACCTTTGAGAGTATAGTTAATGATCCAGTCTCAACATCTCTTCGCGGTAAAGAATTCTGCAGATTCGCAGCCCTTTGATAAGGAGTTCCTTCTCATCTCTGCCTTAAGTGTGCGAGTCACTAAATCTGTATCAGACCTTGATTCGAGGAGACTTTGAGCACTGTTGCTGTTCTGGGATACAGGAACGCTGGAGAGGGTGCAGGGAAGATTGACAAAATGGAAACCAGATCTGTGTGGGTATCAATATCAGGAAGGGATTTGCACGTTGGATCTCTTTTCTCTAGTAGAAAGAGGGTTGGGCAGGTGACCAAGTAGAAATATTATAAGTGATTAAAAAGCTTTGCCACGATAAGAATGTCACCACTTCTTGAGGAAGACTATAACACACGGGGCATCAATATATTGGCAGGAACTCCAATCAGGAATTCAAAAGGAAATTCTTCAACTAAAGAGCGGTTAGAACGTGGAGGTTACTGTCAAGCAGAGCAATAGTAGAGATATATTTGAGAAGAAATGAAATAAACTTTTGGTTAATGTAAACTAGACAATAACAGGAGGAAGCTTAAGGAGAACATCAATACCAGAATGGAACTGGCTGGGCTGAATGGCCTGTATCTGTACTGTGTACCTTGTGGATCACAGTGAGGATGTAGCGAAGGTGAAGGAACATGAGGGCAGCTCACAGTACCATGGATCTAATTAGGTATTCAAGGGGAGAAGAGCAGGAACGTGGACGTGAGGAGTGTTGGGTCAGCCTTGTTTTTATTGAATGGCAGAGCAGGTGCGAGGGGCTGAATGGCCTACTCCTGTTTCTACCTCTTATGGTCATGTTCAGGATTAATCCAGTTCACCACTGACCTTGCTCATGATTGAACTGCAGGGAAAAACTGAAATTATTTCAAAGCTCATGCTGCTGCTGAGACAAACGGCTATTAATGATAGGACTATATTTATGACTGAGCTGCACCAGTCCCCCTCCCCCTGTCTCCACAGGCTTTGACTCCCAGCCGATAAACAGCTGCTTGGCATCGCTGGGATGCATTCTCCACATGCCAAAAGCTGGCTCAGTGACCAGGGTTGTAGTCGCTCTCGCACGGGAAGCCACGTTGCTCTTGTAACCTGAACACGTGTCCTGCTGAGTGCTTTCAATCTGTTTTCTAGGAAAATGGGAGAGTCAGGAGGGGGGTTTGAAATATTCGACTGGGAGTCATTCTGCGCACTTGCTGACATGTTGAGTACGTAGAGCCCCTCCATCTGTCTCTTCCTTACCGCCCCTGGGGAGCGGCCGATGGAGCTGACTAAGTCCCCTCTATTAAAAAGCAAGCTTTGCAGGGAGCTGGTGGTCAAGTGCAATGCTTCCTGGGCTTTTCAGCATCAAGGTACGCAGGCTGCGTGGTGTAAATGGTAATGTCACTGGATTAGTAATCCCGAACCCATTATTCATGCTCTGGGGCCAGGCTTTGAATCGCACCACAGTGGGTGAATTTGGAATTTAATATAAATCTAACCAATCTTGTTGTTGGAAAACCCCATCAGCTTTATTAATCCTATAAGGAGGAACATCTATTGTCCTTCCCTGGTCTGGTCTACAAACCCACAACAATTTCATTTACTCGTAACTGCCCTCTGGATAATTAGGAATGGGCAATAAATGTGACATCCACGTCTACATGAATGAATTTAAAAGATTAAATAGCACCATTTCCATACAATGGGAATGTGCAAGTTCAAGCCCTAATGGTGAAACGCTGATGTCAGTGGTCAGACCATGCCAGCAATCTTCTGTCCCCAGTACTGCTAATGACACTGCATTATATTAGCACCACTGCATGCACAGACTGCTCCACTGCATGCACACACACACCTGAATCCTGCTTGGGACCTGTGAGGGACATACCAGAACCCACAAGCAGCACCAGCAATGCCCCCCACCCCCCAGAAACCTGATATGTAATGTTCATGTAACGTAAGTAAAGAGTTTGTTGGAACGTCCAAAATGTCAGACAACAGTCGCTCTTAGAAAAGGCACAGACATGGATGCTGTGGGACTATTAAAGACAGTACAGTCTGAGGGAGCTCTCCGTCAGTGCCACATAGAAGCCTGGGTCCCCACCTCATGGCTGTTTACCTTAGAGAGTTCACCTTTAAGGACTCCATGTGCTGTATGTATACAATGCTATGACTCTGCCTGGCAGTCAGTCTGCTTGGATTACAAGCTGCACATACAGAGATCTGTCGATTGCTGTAATGCCTGCTTCATAACTTTGAATGTGTTCCACTGTTTTAAAGAAACAGGCTCATGGTGTTGATCAATCACTAATGAGTGATTGTTAGAGGAATATCATCAACATGACAATGGCAGCCTAAACCATGATGACTGATTGTGCTAAAGTTTGTAACAATCAAGGCAGATCAAATAATAACAATGACCCAAAGTGAAGTACATTTGGAAATGTGGAAGGAGATGTAGAAAGCTGTTTGCAAACAGTGAGGTTCCACAAGCTGCAACACGATGATGTCCAAATGTTGTCTTAGTGTGGGTAATGGAGGAAATGAATATTGCTCCAGGACACTGGGCAACTCTGACTGTCTTTTTTCAAAATAGTGACCGTGGGATTTTTTATAACAGCTGGAGAGGGGGCAGACTGAGCCCCTGGTTTGACAGCCCACCTGAAGAACAGTGGGGCATTCCCCTCAGTGCTGCACTGTACAGTCAGTCTGGATTACTGTATATACTTAAATCTCAAACTCACCACTGTCTGGCTGGTCAATGGCTTCCACTGTCTTCCTGGGGTAGTCTGTTTCTTTAACTTTTAAATAGATAGTGGGTTAAGTTTAGGGTTAACAGCATGAAGGCAGATTCACAGCAATGGCTGTACCATATATTTCGCATTTGTGGAAATAATTCTACAGCATTTTAACTCAGAATCTTGATTTAGGAGACAGTATTAATGAGGAAGAACCATCACTTCACTTGCTTCAGATTTCTCCACGACTAGTGGACCTAACTCTTTTTGATATAAGGTGAAGGAGGTTTTCTAAGATTACAAAGGGATCTTGATGAAATAGATCAATGGGCTGAAAAATGGAAGATGGATTTCAATCTGGATAAATACGAGGTATTGCATTTGTGGAAAGCAAACAAGGCTGTTACAATTAATGGTGGAGCTTTGGATAGTGTTATAGAACAGAGGGACCTGGGGGTTCAGAAGCATAATTCTGAGGATGTGAGCACAATTAAAACTTTTAAAAGATATTTGGACAAATACATGAATAGGAAATATTTGGAGGGAAACAGACCGGGGCAGGTAGGTGGGACTAGTTTAGTTTGGAATTATGTTTGGCTTGGACTGAAGGGTCTGTTTTCGTGCTGGATGACTCTATGATTATGGCTATGACTAGCTGAGTGAATTTCCTTTGGTTTTGTTGACTTTCCTTTGGGGAGAAATACAACTTAAACCCCAAAGAGATTCACCCTCCCATCCTATAATGTGTTGTCAAATATCCCCCCATGTATGTGAGAGAGTGAACAAGCGGCCTTCCCTGTTTTTCTCTTGCCAGGGGCTGGTGTCTTCTGTCTGTCCTGTGCTGAGGGTGAAAGGATCAGCTTCCTCTTCGACTGCATCGTCCGAGGGATCTCACCAACCAAAGGACCTTTTGGGTTGCGGCCCATCCTGCCAGGTTAGTAAAGCAAGTACGGAGTAACAAGAAGGCTAGGCTGTACACCATAAACTCGATGTGTAAAACACAGGGTTGGGAGCAGTGTGGACGGAAGGATATTGAGCAGAGATGGAGAGGAGTGGGAAGGGGTAAAGGGATGGTAATAAGAGGCAGTGGGAACGGAGATTTGGAGAAAGGTGGAGCAGAAGGAGACGGGGTGGTGTGGAAGTGACAAGGGACTTGTTAGCCTTTATCACGATAGGATTTGAGTGAAAAATAGTCACCATAATCCCAATCTCTCAGAAAAAGAGTGGGATGATTGTCTGGTCCAGCATTTATTGTCCAACTTAAGTTGCCCTGGAGTAGGCAGTAGTGAGCTGAAGTTATACACTTTGGTAGGATAAACAGCAATGGCTGTACCATATATTCTGCATTTGTGGAAATAATTCACATCATTTTAATTCAGAATCTTGATTTAGGAGACAGTAATGATGAGGAAGAACTATCACTTCACTTACTTCAGGTTTCTCCATGACCAGTGAACCTAACTCTTGTCCATGCCTAATTGTCTAAGGTAAAGAAGGTTTTCTAGGACTACAAAGGGACCTTGATCAAATGGGTCAATGGGCTGAATATGAGTTATTACAGTTGGGTACAGCAAACAAGGCTTATACAATTAATGGTGGAGCTTTGGGTAGTATTGTGGAACAGAGTGACCTAGGGGTTCAGATGCATGATTCTGTGGTGATAAATTAGGAAATGTTGAGGTACAAAGGGACCCACAATGCCCTAGGGAGGGAATTCAAGGAGTTTGACTCAGCGACACCGAAGGAATGGCGATATATTTCCAAGTCAGGATGGTGAGTGGCTTGGGAGGGAACTTGCAGACGGTCGTGTTCCCATGTATCTGCTGCCATTGTCCTTCTAGATGGAAGTGGTCATGGGTTTGTCAGGAGAAAAAGATGGTCTATGAAATTTTGATTGTTTGGCATTTTTACCTTTGTATCTATATTGAAGCTTTGGGAAGGAGAGGACACAGATTTGAAGTAATTAGTAAAATAAGCAATAGTAACAGGAGGAGAAACCTACATGTGGCCAGTGGTTAAGGTCTGTACTTTGATTGTGGTGGATGCAGGTTTGATGAGGCATTTAAATGAAACTGAATTACTCTCTGGAAAAGAAGATTGTGCAAGGTCACAGGGAGAAGGCAGGGAGATGACAGTGTCGCTGGGTCACAATCCTGGAATTCCCTTGCTAATAGTATTGTGGGTGTCCCTACACTCCGAGGACTGAAGCAGTTCACAAGGCAGCTCGCCACCACCTTCTCGGGGACAATTAGGGACGGATAATACATGTTGACCCAGCCAGAGACGCTCCTATCCCATGCATGAATGGAATAAAGGTGCATTACATATGCACTCAAGAGCTAGTGCAGGTACGATGGGCTGAACAGTCTCCTGGTGTGCCGTGACCACTTTGTGTTTGTGTAAGGGAGTTAAGCTCGTTATACAAATGAGTATTTATTGTGTTTACTTATTCCTGGTTTCCACCCTGAAATTTAAATGAAGCAAAAGTGAATCAGAGAATTGTTACATCACAGAAGAAAGCCATTTAATCTATATTGGCCTTCCTAAGGAACATTTGAGTACTGTCCCTCCCCTGCCTTATTCCCAAGTCTCTGCACATTCCTCCTCCTGATCGAAGTTTTATTTATTTTCCCTTTTGCTACTTTGCCTTTCCCAGCTGTAGTGTGTAAACTGCATTATGTTGGTTTGAGTCTGTGTGTGTGCCTGTGTGTGTGTATCTGTGTGTGTATATACGTGTGTATGCAGACTATGAGTGAGGTCAGGCTCAGCTATACTGTGGTTCCCCTTGTGATGGAATAGCTGTGTGCTTTTATGCCCACACCAATGAGTTTGGTTTCAAGACAGACTGATCAAGGAGAAAGCAACTGTCCAAAATAAAATATCGCAACAAATGGTATTCAGAGATATAATAGGCTCTAATCTAATTTAATATTATCAAAAGACTGTTTCATAAACTCTGTTACCTAATGCCAGTCAGTCTACTCCATATGCTCCCCTGCATGTGTTTTTAACATTCATGTAGTTAGACTTCAGATTTATGCCTAGCTCTCCATGCATTTCTTTTCTTAAGAGTATACTTGGCACTCTAGTCTGAGTGAGAAGGTTGCAGGTCTGAAATCCAATCCAGAACATTAAGTCTTTTATCCAGACCATTGGTCCAAGCTCAGTGGTATGGGAATGTTACACAGCCAGAGGATACTGTGCTCCTATCTGAACCCTCAGGATTCCCTCCCAGTCATTACTGCAAAGAGGATTAGGGAGGGTTTTCCTAGGGTCCTGTCAAATACTTTCCCATCGTCCAACATCGCTAAACATAGGAACAGGAGTAGGCCATTCTGCCCACCATGCATTTAGACCATGGCTGACAGTCTACCTCACTGTCCTTCTCTCCACACCATACCATGATGCTATAAATTCCTGTATTAGAATGCCAGAATGTCTTGAACCTGGTCAAAGATTCCACCACCCTCTGGGAAGATGATTCTGAAAATTTTCCATCTTCTGAGTCAAGAAGTTCCTCCTTATCTCAGTCTTAAATGGCCTGTTCTTTTACCCTGAGATTACATCCCCTGATCTTACACTCACCAGCAGGGGGAAACAGCTTCTCTACATCTGCACTGTAACGCCCTATAGGAGTTAAAAAAAATTTCAATGAAGTCACTCCTTATCTTCGAAGCTGATGGGAATACAGACACAAATTCCTCAATCTCTTCTCAGAAGACAATGCACTCCTTCCCAGAGATGAACCTGGTAAACCTCCATTGCTCCCCCTCTATGCAAGTATATCTTGATTCAGATAAGGGAACCAAAACTGTATGTAATGTACAGGTGAGCTTTACCCAAGGCTATATACAACTGCAACAAGACATAGAGTCATAGTCATAGGGATGTACAGCACCAAAACTGACCCTTCGGTCCAACTCGTCCATGTCAACCAGATCTTCCAAACTAATCTAGTCCCATTTGCCAACACCCGGCCCATATTCCTCTAAATCCTTCCTATTCATATATCCATCCAAATGCCTTTTAAATCCTGTAATTGTACCGCCTCCACCACTTCCTCTGGCAGCTCATTCCATACGCACCACCCTCTGCATGAAAAAGTTGCCCCTTTAAATCTTTCCCCCCTCACCCTAAACCTATACCCTCTAGTTCTGGACTCCCCCAATGCAGGGAAAATACCTTGTCTATTTACCCTATCCATGCCCCTCATGATTTCATAAACTTCTATAAGGTCACCCCTCAGCTTCTGACAATCCAGGGAAAACAGCACCAGCCCATTCAACCTCTGCCTATAGCTCAAACCCTCCAACCCTGGCAACATCCTTGTAAATCTTTTCTGAACCCTTTCAAGTTTTACAACAGCCTTCCTATGGGAGAGAGACCAGAATTGCACGCAATATTCCAAAAGTGGCCTAACCAATGTCCTGTACAGCAGCAACATGACCTCCCAACCCCTATACTCAATACTCTGACCAATAAAGGAAACCGTACTAGACACCTTCTTCATTTACCTATCTACCTGAGCCTCCACTTTCAAGGAACTATGAACCTGCACTCCAAGGTCTCTTTGTTCTGCAATGCTTTTCAGGGCCTGACCATTAAGTGTATAAGTCCTGCCCTGATTTACCTTTCCAAAATTGCAGTACTTCACATTTTTCTAAATTAATCTCCATCTGCCACTCCTCAACCCATTGGCCCAGTTGCTCAAGATCCTGTTGTACTCTGAGGTAACCTTCTTCGCTGTCCATCTTTACTCCTGTACTTGAATCCCTTTGAAACAAAAACTAACTGAACTATTTGCCTTCGTCATTTCTTGCATATTAACTTTAAGTGACTTGTGAATAAGGATAGCCAACTCCCTTTGGACACATGCAATCCCCACCCAGAAATAATCTGTCTCATTTTTATATCAAAGTGAATAACTTCACTCTTCACACTTACCCTTTTGTCAAATCAGGTTGAATCTTCACAATTTTTCCTTTCTGTTCTCGTCCAGTAATTTGAACATTTCCCTGCAACTGATGTCAAATAGATCCGTCATTCTCTATCTCACACCCCCTTCCTTAAATAGTGAGGTTACATTTACAGGCCATTGTCTCACTGCTTCCTGTGCCCAAAATCAGGGTTTTTTTTAAAAAAGAATTATTCATGGGATGTGGGTATTGCTGGCTAGACCAGCATTTATTGCCTATCACTAATTGCCCAGAGGGCAGTTAAGGAGTAACCACATTGCTGTGGGTCTGGAATCACATGTAGGCCGGACCAGATAAAGATAGCAGATCTCATTCCGTAAAGGACATGAGTGAATCAGAGGGTGACTTTTCCCCCAAAAATCAATTCATTCTCATCATTAGACTCTTAATTCCAGGTTTCTATTGAATTTAAATTTCACCATCTTCCATGGTGAGATTTGAACCAAGGTCCCCGGATTAATAGTCCAGCAATACCACCATTAGACCATTGCCTCCCTTAGTACAAATTTACCTCAAAAGTAATTCTTTGACAAGTACTTTTGAAGCTGGGAAAGATGCTAAATTAGTTCATGTCTTTATTTCTTCTTCTACATCAACTGCACCGTAGGTGTTGGGTGGTGGAGCACTAAGACTAAGGGTGTCTCCACGTGAAAGATAAAAAAACAGTGGAGCATGAGGCTTCTGGATTACTTCATGGACCTCCATGAGGAGAGCTCATGGAGTGTAAAGAGAGAGGAGAAAGGGTATGGTTCATTGTATGGCAAATGTTAATGGTAATTCTGATGGGCCTGTAATATCAGTGAGAGGGAAGCTGAGCTGAGGAGAGCTCTGGTGAGACATAGCTGAGGACAGACACTGTACTAGATTAGATTAGATTCCCCTACGGTGTGGAAACAGGTCCTTTGGCCCAACAAGTCCATACCAACCCTCCTGAGAGTAACCCATCCGGACCCATTTCCCTCTAATGCACCTAACACTATGGGCAATTTAGCATGGCCAATTCACCTGACCGGCACATCTTTGGACTGTGGGAGTATACTGACACAGACAAAGGGAGAATGTGCAAACTCCACACAGACAGTCGCCCGAGACTGGTATTGAACCCAGGTCCCTGGCACTGAAAGGCAGCAGTGCTAACCACTAAGCCACCATGCTGCCTGAGCTAGAGAGCTACATTTATTGTGGTGGTGTAAATATAGAGTTTACAGCACTACAGGAGGGAGAGAGTCTTACTTCATGATCAAGGACCAACTGGAAGCCTTAAGGGACCCAGAAGGTTAGCAATCCAGCTAGATAAAACATCCTGTATCAGTGCAATCTAAACATCCAAACCGACAGGTAACAAAGTGGCTGCTGCATGGTTCCAGTGAACCTTTAGATCTTGGTTGTAGCTTAATTGTGGAGTAGGACGTAACTGGAAGGTGCAGATAGATCGAGGCCAAGTGCATAGACATTCCCTAGGCAAAAGTGGGTACTGCAGATGCCGGAGATTAGATTCAAGATTACAGCGGTACTGGAAAAGCACAATAGGTCAGGCAGCATCGGAGGAGCAGGAAAATCTACATTTCGGGAAAAAGGCCTTCATCATGGACATTCCCTGTTGAATGAAGAAATGCTTGATTAATGAATCTTTCCACATCACCTTATCTCCGCATAAGGAGATCATGTATCCTGAGATGTTCTGAGTGTGACATTGTGGGTTGGATTCGATCCCTTCAAATCCTTGGAATTAAATAAAACTAGGCCCTTGGAGTTGTGCTGAAGACAGTGGGTGAGCTTCCAGGAGTTGGCATTAGGACAGCTACCACTGCCTGGGTTTTCTCACTCTAACCTCCGTTCCTTAGTTACTGACTGTATCCCTCTCCCCCGGCAACAAGCTGGCATTAAGCCACTCTGTCTGCAACCTTGATCCCACAGTGAGCTTCCAATCTCTCCTTGGCACCATCACCCACGCCAGTGTTGCCATCTCTGTAACATTGCCTTAATGTAGGCTCTGTCTCACCTACCGCTGGAGCCCTCATTCATGACTTTTATTTTAAACCTCTGACCCTGACCATTATGAAACATTCTTGGCTGCTCTCCCACATTCCAGCTTTTGTAAACTCGAGAGCATCCAGAATCTCTGCAGTCCGTGCAGTGAGTCCTGTTCCCCTGTCATCTTGGTGCAGGCTGACTCATATTCAGCGACGTCGTGATTTTACAATTGTTAACCTTGTTTTCAAATCCCTCCATGACCCTCATCGCTCCCTGTCTCGGTAATCTCTGCTGATCCCAGTATCGTCTGAGATATTTGAAATATGCTTCCATTGCTGGTTCCCCTCAGACCTCCTGACTGTGATCGCTCCAACCATTGGTGACCATGCCTTCAGTCCAACCTTTGACAATGTGAAGTCCGTCTCACTATCTTACCTGAGGCTTGAAGAAATATTGGAGGCTCTGTTAATAGAAATCATAGAGTCACTACAGTGCAGACTCAATCTGACTGACCCTCCAATACATCCATAACCCCGCATTTCCCATAGCTAATCCACCTATCCTGTACATCTCTAGAGACTATGGGGTAATTCATAACATGGCTGGTCCACCCATCTTTGAACTGTGTGCAGAAACCAGAGTTCCTAGAGGTAGCTCACACAGACACAGGGAGACGTGCAAACTTCACACAGACAGCCACCCAAAGCTGGAATTGAACCCAGGTCCCTAGGGCTGTGACGCAGCAGTGCTAACCACTGAGCCACTGTATTGGGGACTGCCGATGTCCTCTGTTAAGCAAGCCTATCTGCAATGAGGAATCAAAACATCTTCGTGGCAAAGCTTCTTACTGCTTCCCATTGAATTGTAGATCCCAGTACGAGCCAAGCGTATACAGAGGAGAGGATCAGTCATGAAGCATTGGAGTTAGAGAAACGCTTAAGTCTTTTGTCACAATCCAGTCGACAAAGCAGTGGAGGTAAGTTGCAAATGTTTTGAAATCTTGGTTCAGTTTTTAATTCCTGCTACCCCACACCCCTGCACGCCTGGGTCAACAACCCTGAGATTCCTGTCTTAGAACGCTCGCCTCTGCATTAGACATTGTCACTTCCATGCCCTATTCCCGAGGCTGAAATATTGCAATCTGAGATGGACAGACCCACTAAGGAAGTAGCAGCAAATTACTGCAGATGCTGGAATTTGTACTGAAAACAAAATAATGCTGGAAATCACAGCATGTCAGGCAGCATCCATGGAGAGAGAACAAGCTAACATTTTGAGTCCAGATAACTTTGATGAAGAGTCATCTAGACTCGAAAAGTTAGCTTGCTCTTTCTCTATGGCTGCTGCCTGACCCGCTTGGGGAGGGAATGCTGCATTGTCTGAGAGGCTGCCCTTATGACAAGACTTTAAACCAAAGTCCCATCTTCCCCTCTGTAAGTTCCCAAAGTGCAATTTCAAAGAGAGGAGGCCTAGAGTGATGGTTTTTCTCCCTTTATTCATTGGTGGGATGTGGGCATCGCTGGTTGGGTCAGCATTTATTGTGTATCCCTAGTTGCCTCTGAGAAAGTGTTGGTGAACTGTCCTCTTGAACCATTGCAGCCACCTGCCCTGAGGGAGGGAGCTCCAGGATTTTGACCCAGGGACACTGAAGGAGTAGCAATATATTTCCAAATCAGGATAGTGAGTGGCTTGGTGAGGAACTTGAAGGTGGTGGTGTTCTAGTTGGTTGTGAGTTTGGAAGGTGCTGTCTGAGGATCTTTGGTGAATTTCTGCAGGGCATCATGTACATAGTACACACTGCTGCTACTGTGGAGGGAGTGGATGTTTGTGGATGTGGTGCCAATCACACGGCTGCTTTGTCCTGGATGGTGTCAAGCTTCTTGAGTGTTGTAGGAGCTGCACCTATCCAGGCAAATGGGGATTATTCCATCCCACTCCTGACTTATGCCTTGTAAATGGTGGAGAGGCTTTGGGGAGTCAAGAGATGAGTTACTCGTTGCAGTACTCCTAGCCTCTGTCGCCACTGTGTGGTGAGTCCAGTTGAGTTTCTGATCAATGATAACTCCCAGGATATTAATAGTGAGGGATTCAGTGATGGTAAAACCATTGAATGTCAAGGTTGGTGGTTAGATTGTCTCTTGTTGGTGATGATCATAGCCTGGCATTTTTGTGGCATGAATGTTACTTGCCACTTGTCAGTCCAGGCCTGGACATTGTCCATTTTGTTGCATTTGTTCCCTCAAAACAGATTAACTTGTCGCTTTCTCTCCTTTTCTTTCTGAGAACCTTCTGGGTTACTTGCCCTGACAATGGTGGTTAGGTTTTCTGAAATAAAGGTACGCAATTGGGTGCAAACTGTTCTGGAACGTCCTGACAGTGTGAAAGATTTTACAGAAATTAGTTTCTTCTCTCCTTTTATTTTCATGGGATGCGGATGTGACTGGCAAGCACAGCATTTATTGCCCATTCCAAAAATGCTGAGTGTCTCACTAGTGGGACAGTTCAGCATCAACCAAATTGCTGTGAGCTTGGAGTCACTTGGAGGCCAGACCAGGTAAAGATGGCAGATTTCCTTGCCTGAAGGACAACAGTGAATCAGATTTTTTTTTTAAAAAAAGAAACTATTATTCCAGATTTCTACTTAATTCAAATTTCATCATTTACCACAGTAGGATTTAAACTCATGTCCTTGGAACATTAAGTTGGGATTCTGATCCAATATTACCATTACCCACTGCCTTATCTGAGCTTAACTGTTCCTCCTCACACTGTAGGACCAGTGTTCCCTGCTAAATCCATGTCTCAACGATATGTAACACTGACGGAGAGCCTGGGGAGCTGGTGGTAATGTCATTAGTGCAGTAATACAGGACTCCCAGACTAATTGAAACTGCGATTGAGCCTCATCGTGGCAGCTTGAATTCAGTAAAAATATGAAATGAAAAGTGAGTCTAATGGTGACCATGTGACCACTGTCAATTGTAAAACCCATCCGCTTCAGGGATGGAGATCTGCCATCCTCATCTGGTCTGGCCTATATATAACTCCAGAGTCTAGGTTAGAGTGGTGCTGGAAAAGCACAGCAGGTCAGGCAGCATCTGAGGAGCAGGAAAATCGACATTTCGGGCAAAGGCCCTTCACCAAGCTTCCTGATGAAGGTCTTTTGCCCGAAATGTCGGGCATGACCTGCTGTGCTTTTCCAGCACCACTCTGATCTTGGCTCTAATCTCCAGCATCTGCAGTCCTCATTTTTGCCTATATGTAACTCCAGAGCCCAGATGGTTGACTCTTAACTAGTGATGGGCAATGTTATCTCAGTACTTGTATAGATTGTCCTCTGCCTTATCCTCGACCCTGATCATCTTTGTATGAGCGAGTATGGAGACAGACATGGCTTGCTTGGCGTGCTACTGGGTTGTCTATATTGTAGTTAGTTGGCTTCACCTCCACGGGATGTTTTTATCTCTATTTTGTTGTTTCTGCCCCAGGAGATGACCGCAGTCTGTCCAGCTCAACTGAGTCCTCCGACACCAGCCAGTCGGACAGTGCCAGCCTGGGAAGTCGGATGACCCTGTGGCCAGAGCAGCTGCCGGTCAGTGGCCTGCAAGAGGGTCAATCTCTGGGCACGGCGGCCAAGGGGCTGGGCGCGGCTGAGGAGAAACTCTACGCAGAGGTCACCCGGGGATCGAAGCCACCTCCCAAGCCGCCTCGGTCACGTAAGCTGCAGGAAGTGGGTCGTCAGAGTTCCTCCGACAGCGGCATCGCCACCGCCAGCCACTCCTCCTATTCCGGAAGCTTCTCTTCCTATGCCGGGAGCCAGAGTGACGAGTTTGGCTCCTTGCTCAGCCTGCCGTCGGCCTGGACTGCTGAGCAGACACTGTGCACTTGCGAGATGCCCGGATCAGAGTATCAGGTTCCCAGCTCCGCTCGCCATCATTACGACACACCTAGGAGTGTCTTACAGGCAGCTGTGACAAAAGAGACACCTCCCAGCCCTGCAACCAAGGACCAGGCCCCTGCACCTCATGAGACGGCTGATGCAGAGTGGTGCAAGAGCTTCTCTGCAGCCCTGGAAGGTGCTGAACTGTCCGCTGATGTCATCCCAAAGTGGACCCAGTTAAAGCCACGGGGGCAGACACCAGAGGCCACAGGAGGTGAAGCAACATCACTCATTGGAGTGTCGGTGTCGGGAGCAGGAACCACAGACCCCTGCGAGATTTACAGCCCTTACCCAGGAACAGGCCGGGCACTTTTCACTGCCTGTCTGACATGTGGGGGCCTCAAGGTAACCCGCAAATACTGTCTAATCCTTGAGGAAGATTTGGCAGGCTCAGTGCCGCAATAAGCAACCAACACAGAGAATACTGGAGAAACTCAGCAGGAGAGAGAGAGAGAGAGAGAGTGTGTGAAGAGAGATTGTGTGAGAGAGAAACAAACAGAGAGACAGCAAGTCAAGGGAGATAAACTGAGAGAGGATAGAAGGGGGAGCGACTGACTGAGTGCAAGAGGAAGAGGTGGTAGATGAGAGTGAAGTTAGATAGATCAGAAGACTGCATTACGGTGGATAACAATGGAGAGACAGAAGTTAGAAGCTTTATTTAGAAATTCCTCTGGACGGCAAGCCCTTTGTCTGGGCACCATACACTGTGAGCACTGTGCTGATACTGGCTGTCATCCCAAATTATTTATTTCCAACAATATCACAGAGCTGG
>NC_057711.1:9692854-9699452 GCF_004010195.1 Chiloscyllium plagiosum | reverse complement strand
GAGAGAGAGAGAGAGAGAGAGGAGAGTATGAGAGAGCAAGTGAGAGTGAGAAAGAGAGTGTGAGTGAGTGAGACAGAGTGCGTGTATGAGAGAGAGAGTGGAGTGTGAGTGAGAGAGAAAGAGAGAGTGTGTGTGAGAGTGAGAGAGAGAGTGAGAGAAAGAGAGAGAGAGAGAGAGAGAGAGAGGAGAGTGTGAGAGAAACAGAGTGAACATTTCGGATCCAGTCCAAATTTTCTTCAGAACTGAACTCGAATTCAGAAGATCGGTTCACACTGGGCTCTGAAATAACCGCCCAGAGATTGGTATCCTGTCATCAAGTCACCCATTATATACTTGTGCACAGCGCAAATGTAGCTGTTGTCAAGTAGCTTGGAGTCAGGCCCTGAACTGAGGAGATTCTAAATTCCCTGTTTGAATAAAAAAGAAATACAAAGTTACACAAAAACCAATACATATCAACAATTACAATATACAACAAATACAATATACAACAATTACAACAGACCAGAATGTAGGGACACAAACAAGGTGGCCCAAATCTCATCAGAATCAACAACAATACACAAAACCACACACAGTTTTTACACAGGTCATTGTTCCCTCAAAATGTTTTGTTTTGGCCAGCCAGCTTGGAGTCAGACCCTGAAATGAGGGGATTCTTAATCTCCTGTTTATATATTTTTTTGCTTCTTTGTTTCCCTCCTCACTCCTGCCACACCGCATTAGTGCTCATAATCCTCAGCATCCGTGTATGCAGGTGCACCATACAGTGAAAGTCACCTTAATAACATTCCACCACCAGCAAAGAAACCCATGTGGCCTACAAACCAAAGACGAGCAAAGCCCAGAGCAAGCAATGCTTATGTGAAAAAGGTGAAGTGGAGGGCAGGGATTAAATCAAAATAGAATCGGAGGGGGAAATGAAACTCTCCACACCCCGTGGTGCCCATCTCTCCCTAAGATGCCAAGATATATATACATAATCTTTTGGTCATATATTTTTCATTTTTCCTTGATAAATCCCTACATTACTTCCAAACAGCAGTCATGTTTATTTTCCCCAGCACCTATGTTGTTGGCCCATGTTAACAATGCCAGTCAAGGATCTTGTGGTTAATAAGATCCATCAGGTTCCAATCACTACCAGACTCAAAACATTCACTCTGTTGTTCTCTCTTTCTCTCTCTCTCTCCACAGATGCTGACAGAGTTTCTCCAGCATTATGTTTCAGATTTCCGCATCAGCAGTATTTTGCTTTTGTTTGACCGCATAGAGACCCAATTGGTCCATGTCAGTGCTTTGTTTGGTTTTATTGTCACTCATACCTAAATACAATGAAAATCTTTACTTACGAGCGGTTCGAGCAGATCATAGTAAGCAAAGATGTACAGATGATAGGGTGAAAAAATAACTCAGAGGCATCCAGGTTACATCAACGAGGCGTGCGCTAGGCAAGGTCAACATTAACACGATCAGCATTATAGGTTGTTCTGCTATAACGCAACCATTGTGTTCCTCTGCCACCTCGCACTATAGAAAGTCACGCTGTAGAGGATTGCTAATAGAAGATCGCTCCATCCGTTCACTAGAAAGTTTGCATTTTCCAAATCACGCCCACGAATTGCGTTACTGCCAATTTGTGTTGACGGAACACGTATAATAGCAGAACAACCTGTATTTGAAGTTAGACAGACCATTCATCAGTTTAATAACGGCCAGGAAGAAGCTGTTCCTGAACCTGTTGGTGTGTGTGTTCAAGCTTCTATTTCTTCTGCCTGATGGAAGAGGTTGTAGGAGAGAATTACTGTGGTGGGAGGGGTCTTTGATAATGTTGGAAATGTGTTGCTGGAAAAGCGCAGCAGGTCAGGCAGCATCCAGGGAACAGGAGAATCGACGTTTCGGGCATAAGCCCTTCTTCAGGAATGAGGAAAGTTTGTCCAGCAGGCTAAGATAAAAGGTAGGGAGGAGGGACTTGGGGGAGGGGCGTCAGAAATGTGATAGGTGGAAAGAGGTGGATGATGAGGCGTTCTTCCTCCAACCGTTGTTTCGCTGTGGTCTGACGATGGAGGGGTCCAAAGACCTGCATATCCTTGGTGGAGTGGGAGGGGGAATTGAAATGTTGAGCTACAGGGTGGTTGGGTTGGTTGGTCTGGGTGTCCCAGAGGTGTTCTCTGAAACACTCCGCAAGTAGCTGGCCTGTCTCCCCAATATAGAGGAGATAATGTTGGTCACCTTTCTGCAGCAGCAAGCTGTGTAAATGGAGTTCATGGATGAGAGGTTGGATTCTGTGATGGTCTTGGATCTGCACACAACCTTCTGTAGTTTCTTATGGTCCTGGGCAGAGCAGTTGCTGTACCAGGCCGTTACGCACCCGGATGGTTGGTCATGCCAAGTATCCTGAGCTGCATGAGGAAGAAGAGGCATTCTTGACAGTCGCATCTGTGTAGGAAGTTCAGGACAGATTGTCGGTCAACGTCACTTTGAGGAACGTAACGGTCTCAATTCTTTCAATGTCAGCTCCACTGGTGTAGGTGGGGGAGTGGTAATACTCCCCTTGAACAATAGTCCTAGTCTGTAAATGTTTGACATTATGGCATGGGAAGTTGAGTTCTCCTCCAAGGATTTAAGCATCTAGTCTGAGTAAGCGCTCCTGGTGTGGTACTGAGGGAGCCCCATATTGTTACTGATGTGCCATCTTTCAGATTAGATATTAAACCCAGGGTCCCTCTGCTTCTCTTGTAGCTGAGCTGATGGCCTAGTTATTCACTGCTAGACTATTAATTTAGAGACCAGGTAATGTTCTGGGGCAAAATATGAAATTGCTGGAAAAGCTCAGCACAGGTCTGGTAGAATCTATGGAGAGAAATCAGAGTTAATGTTAAGGGTCAAGTGACTCAGTTCTGAGGAAGGGTCACTCAACCCGAAAGTCTGACTTCTCTTCATGGATGCTGCCAGACCTGCTGAGCTTTTCCAGCAATTTCTGTTTTTGTTTCGGATTTACAGCATCCGCAGTTCTTTCGGTTTTTATTAAATTTTCTGGGAATCTGGTTTCAAATCCCACCAAGGCAGGTGGTTGAATTTAAATTCAGTTTAAAAAAAAATCTAGAATGAAGAGTTGAATGATGACCATGAAACCATTGCCAATTGTTGTTAAAAGCCCATCTGGTTCACTAATGTTGTTTAGGAAAGGAAGTTTCCTGTCCTTATCTGGTCTGGCCTACATGTGATTCCAGGTCCACAACTGCTGACTTCTAATTGAAAGGGCCTGCCTAGCCAGTAAAGCCCTCATCCTGTGAATGGATATTGTAAAAGACTTTATGGACTGAAGGGCCTTTTTCTGTTCTGTAGACCTCTGTGATTTTCAGCTGGCTATAAAAAAAATCCCTTGGTTACTATTTCAAAGAACATAGATCAGTACAGGTCCTTCATCCCTTGATGTTTTGCCGACATTTTATCCTTCTCTAAGATCAGACTAACCTACATACCCTTCACTGTACTATCTTCCATGTGGCTATCGTAGAGTCACTTCAATTCCCTATCTATCTGATTCTACTACCACTGCTGGTAGTGCATTCCATAATTAGATATTTCTGCCCTGGGAAAAAGTCTCTGGCTAGCCACTCTATCTATGCCTCTCATCAACTCATACACCTCTATCAAGTCACCTCTCATCCTTCTTCACTCCAATGAGAAAAGCCATAGCTCCTTCAAGCTTTCTTCATTAGTCAAGCCCTCCAGTCCAGGCAGCGTCCTTGTAAATTTCCTCTGCACCCTCTCTAAACCTTCCACATCCTTATTTCATGAGGCAACCAGAACTGAACACAATATTGCAAGTGTTGTCTACCCAGGGCTCTATAGAGCTGCAGCATAACCTCGTGGCTCTTAAACTCAATTCCCCTGCTAATGAAAGCCAACACCCATACATCTTCTTAACAACCCTATCAACCAGGGTAGCAACTTTGAAGGATCTATGGATGAGAACCCCAAGATTCCTCTGTTCCTCCACACTGCCAAGAATCCTGCCTTTAACCCTGTATTCTGCATTCAAATTCGACCTTCCAAAGTGAATCACTTCACACTTTTCCAGGTTGAACTCTATCTGCCGCTTATCAGCCCAGTTCTGCATCTTGTCAATATCCTGTTGCAACCTACAACTGCCTCCATACCATTCACAACTCCACCAACCTTTGTCATTGGCAAACTTCCTAACCCACCCTTCCACTTCCTCATCCAAGTCATTTATAAAATTTACAAACAGCAGAAGTCCCAGAACCGATCCCTGCAGAACACCACTGGTCACTGAGCTCCACGCTGAATACTTTCCATCTACTACCACCCTCTGTCTTCTATGGACCAGCCAGTTCTGTATCCAGACAGACACACTTCCCTGTATCCCATGCCTCCTTACTTTCTGAATAAACCCACAATGGGGTACCTTATCGAATGCCTTACTAAAATCCACGTAGACCACATCCACTGCTCTACCTTCATCAATGTGTTTTGTCACATCCTCAAAGAATTCAATAAGGTTTGTGAGGCATGACCCTCCCCTCACAAAGCCATGCTGACTATTTCTAATCAAACTATGGTTTTCCAAGTAATCATAATTCCTGTATCTCAGAATCCTCTTCAATAATTTGCCCACCATTGACGTAAGACTGACTGGTCTGTAATTCTCAGGGTTATCCCTATTCCCTTTCTTGAACAAAAGAGTAACATTTGCCACCCTCCAATCATCTGGGTACTATTCCAGTGGACAGTGAGGATGCAAAGATCATCACCAAAGACGCAGCAATCTCTTCCCTCACTTCCCATAGTAACCTAGGGAATATCCCGTCTGGCCAAGGGGACTTATCTATCTTTAAGTTTTTCAAAATTTTCAGCACATCCTCCTTCTTAACATCAACTTGTTTGACCGTATCAGCCTGTTTCATGCTGTCCTTACAAACGTTAAGGTCTCTCCCTGCAGTGAATACTGAAGCAAAGTATTCATTAAGGACCTCTCCTACCTCCTCCAACTCTAGGCACAAGTTCCCTCCACTCTCCCTGATCGGCCCTACCCTCACTCTGGCCATCCTCTTGTTCCTCACATACATGTAGAATGTCTTAGGGGTTTCCTTAATCCTACCCGCTAAAGCTTTTTCATGCTCCATTCTAGCTGTCCTCAGTCCATTCTTCAGTTCCTTCCTGGCTGCCTTGTAACCCTCTAGAACCCTGTCTGATCGTTGCCTCCTCAACCGTGGATGGCACGGTGGCATAGTGGTTAGCACTGCTGCCTCACAGCGCCGGAGACCCGGGTTCAATTCCCGCCTCAGGCGACTGACTGTGTGGAGTTTGCACCTTCTCCCCGTGTCTGCGTGGGTTTCCTCCGGGTGCTCCGGTTTCTTCCCACAGTCCAAAGATGTGCAGGTTAGGTGAATTGGCCATGCTAAATTGCCCGTAGTGTTAGGTAAGGGGTAAATGTAGGGGTATGGGTGGGTTGCGCTTCGGCGGGTCGGTGTGGACTTGTTGGGCCGAAGGGCCTGTTTCCACACTGTAATGTAATCTAATCTAATCCTTAAGTAAACTTTCTTTTTCCTCTTGACTAGATGTTCCACATCCCTTGTCATCCAAGGTTCCTTCACCCTACCATCCCTTCCTTGCCTCAGTGGGACAAACCTATCCAGCACTTTCAGCAAGTGCTCCCGAAACAACCTTCACATTTCTGTCATTCAATTACCTGAGAACATCTGTTCCCAATTTATGCTCCACAGTTCCTACCTCGTCGCATTGTAATTCCCCCTCCCCCAGTTAAATACTTTCCCATGTCGTCTGCTCCTATCCCTCTCCATGAGGTAAATAGTGCAGTGAGGAAGGCATATGGCGTACTGGCTTTTATTGGTAGAGGAATTGAGTTCCGGAGTCCTCACTGAGAGATCTGACACCTGGCCTGGTTCATTGCCAAGCACCAAATCCAATATGGCCACCCCACCCCCGGGCCTATCTACATACTGATACACCTGGATACACCTGACAAAAACTGCTCCATCCAAACTATTTGCACTAAGGAGGTTCCAATCAATATTAGGGAAGTTGAAAACATCCCCGTCAACAATCCTGTTACTTCTGCACCTTTCCAAAATCTGGCTCCCAATCTGCAGGAGAGTTCACTCTGTTGATTAGACCAGTACATAGAACATAGAACATGGAACATTACAGCGCAGTACAGGCCCTTCGGCCCTCGATGTTGCGCCGCCCTGTCATACTAATGTGAAGCCCATCCCACCTACACTATCCCATGTACGTCCATATGCCTATCCAATGACGACTTAAATGCACTTAAACTTGGCAAATCTACTACCGTTGCAGGCAAAGCATTCCATACCCTTACTACTCTCTGAGTAAAGAAACTACCTCTGACATCTCCCCTCACTTTCAAGTTGTGTCCCCTCGTGTTTGCCGTCCCCATACTTGGAAAAAGGCTCTCCCTGTCCACCCTATCTAACCCTCTGATTATCTTGTATGTCTCTATTAAGTCACCTCTCAACCTTCTTCTCTCTAACAAGAGAAAGGCCCTCAGCCTTTCCTCGGAAGACATTCCTTCCATACCAGGCAACAT
>NC_057711.1:9690595-9692229 GCF_004010195.1 Chiloscyllium plagiosum | reverse complement strand
AACAGCAGTGGACCCAACACCGACCCTTGCGGTACGCCGCTAGTAACTGGACACCAAGATGAACATGTTCCATCAACTATAACCCTCTGTTTTCTTTCAGCAAGCTAATTACTGATCCAAACTGCTATGTCTCGCACAATCCCATTCCTCTGCATTTTGTATAATAGCCTACTGTGGGGAACCTTATCGAATGCCTTGCTGAAATCCATATACACCACATCAACTGGTTTACTCTCATCTACCTGTTTGGTCACTGTCGAAAAACTCAATAAGATTCGTTAGGCACAACCGACCCTTCACAAAACCGTGCTGACTGTCCCTGATCAGATTATTCTTTTCTAGATGGTTATAAATCCTATCTCTTATAACCTTTTCCAACACTTTACCAACAACTGAAGTGAGACCCACTGGTCTGTAATTACCAGGGTTGTCTCTACTACCCTTTTTGAACAAGGGAACCACATTTGCTATCCTCCAGTCCTCAGGCACTATTCCTGTAGATAATGATAATTTGAAGATCAATGCCAAAGGCTCAGCAATCTCTTCCCTTGCTTCCCAGGGGATCCTAGGATAGATCCCATCTGGCCCAGGGGACTTGTCTATTTTCACACTCTGCAGTATTTCTAATAGGAGAAGGGCTTATGCCCTGAAGGGCTTATGCCAGAAACGTCGATTCTCCTGCTCCTTGGATGCTGCCTGACCTGCTGCGCTTTTCCAGCAACACATTTTCAGCAGTATTTCTAATACCACTTCCTTGTGAACCTACATCTCTTCTAGTCTAGATGCAAATATCTCTGTATCTTGCTCGCCAACATTTTCATTTTCTATAGTGAATACTGTCGAAAAATATTTATCTAGTGCTTCCCCTATCTCCTCTGACTCCACGCACAACTTCCCACTATTATCCTTGATTGGCCCTAAATTAACTCTCGTCATTCTTTTATTCCTAACATAGCTATGGAAAGCCTTAGGGTTAACCCTGATCTTATCCGCCAACAACTTCTCATGTCCCCTCCTGGCTCTTCTGAGCTCTCTTTTTAGGTCTTTCCTGACTTCCTTGTAACCCTCAAGCGCCCTAACTGAGTTTTCACATTTTATCCTAACATAAGCCGCCTTCTTCTCCTTGACCAGGGATTCCACTTCCTTAGTAAACCACGGCTCACGCGTTCTATATCTTCCTCCCTGCCTGACAGGTACATACTTATCTAGCAATTCAAGCAGCATCCGACGAGCAGCAAAATCGACGTTTCGGGCAAAAACCCTTCATCAGTGGTCTTCCAGCACCACTGATCCAGAATCTGGTTTCCAGCATCTGCAGTCATTGTTTTTACCACATACTTACCTCGGACGGACGGGAGCTTTTCCTTGAATAAGATCCACATTTTTAATGTGGTCATCCCCTGCAGTTTCCTTCCCCATTCTACACTTCCCAAATCTTTCCTAATTGCATCGTAATTTCCCTTCCCCCAGCTGTAACTCTTGCTCGGTGGAGTACACCTATCCCTTTCCATCACTAAAGTAAACCTGACAGAATTGTGATCGCTGTCTCCAAAGTGCTCACCTACTTCCAAATCTAACACCTGGCCAGGCTCGTTACCCAGTACTAAATCTAAAGTGGCTTCGCCCCTTGTAGG
>NC_057711.1:9653062-9690443 GCF_004010195.1 Chiloscyllium plagiosum | reverse complement strand
CCACAACATCGAAGTCCCAGGTACCAACCCACGCTGCCAGTTCACCCACTTTATTTTGGATGCTCCTCGCGTTGAAGTACACATACTTCAAACCAGGTTCTCGCTTGCCAGTATCAGATACTTGATTTTGGAACTCCCTACTCTCATCCTCTTCTGTACCTGTCCTACAATTTTGGTTCCCATCCCCCTGCTGTATTAGTTTAAATACACCTGAATAGTTTTATTGAATTTCCCACCCAGGATATTGGTACCCCACTGGTTTAGATGAAGACCATCCAGCTTGTAGAGGTCCCAACTACCCTAGAAAGAGCTCCAGTTATCCAAAAGCCCGAAACCCTCCCTCCTGCACCATCCCTGTAGCCACGTGTTCAACTCCTTTCTCTCCCTATTCCTCACCTCACTAGCATGTGGCACGTGAACTCCCTAATATCAACATCCTGGGAGTTACCATTGACCAGAAACTGAACTGGACTCTCCACATTAACACAATGGCTACAGGAGCAGGTCAGAGGCTAGGATTCCCACAGTGAGTAACTCACCTCCAGACTCCCAAAATCTATCCACCATTTACAAGGCACAATTCAGGACTCTGATGAAATACTCCCCACTTGCCTGGATGGGTGCAGCTCCAACAATACTCAAGAAGCTTGGCACCATCCAGATCAAAGCAGCTACTTGATTGGCAAAACATGCACAAACAAGGAGTCACACAATGGCTCAGTGACTATCACTGCTGCCTCACAGCACCAGGGACTTGGGTTCAATTCCACCCTTGGGTGACTGTCTGTATAGAGTTTGCACATTCTCTTCCTGTCTGTGTGGGATTCCTCTTGGTGTCCTGGTTTCCTCCACAGTGCAAGGATGTGCATGCTAGATGGATTGGCCATACTAAATTGCGTACAGTGTCCTGCGAGTATGTGGATTAGTCATGGGAAATGCAGGGTTATAGGGATAGGAGTGGGTCTGGAAGGAATGCCCTTCAAAGGGTTAGTGTGGACCCAGTGGGCCAAAAGGGATTTTGGGCTGTAGGGATTCCATGATTCACTCCTTCCAATACTGACACTCAGTAGCAGCAGTATGTACTCTCAACAAGGTGCACAGCAGAGATTCACGAAGACTTTTTAGTCAGCATCTTCTAAACCCAGGACCACTCCCAACAGGAAGGACAAAAGGCAGCAAACACATGGGAATACCACCACCTACAAGTTCTTCTCCAAAGCCATTCGCCATCCTGGCTTGGAAATAAATTACCGATCCATCACTGACACTGGGTCAAAATCCTGGAATTCCCTCCCTAATGGCACTTTGGCCCAAAAACTTGCCCATAATATTTTTTCACACCAAAATATTCTCAGTCTTCCATTTATTTCCAGAAGGGCAAAACTTTCTTTGGAATAATACAAAGAACGGTGGATGCTGGAAATCAGAAACAAAAGCGATGACCCAGAGAAGGGTCTCAAGAAGGGTACCTGGACTTGAAACATTGACTGTGTTTCTCTCTCCACAGACGCTGCCAGCCCTGCTGAGTTTCTCCAGAAATTTCTGTGTTTGTTTCAGATTTTCTTTGTACTTGTCCGCTCATAGTAGAAACCTCGACCAGGGAGGACTGTGTAAGCGGAACGTATATTTTGTGAGCATATCTACTAGGATGTGTTTCTACTCTTACATCTGCTTTTTCCCATGTGGGGAATCACAGATTAATTTCTGTACTCTACCAACATTTCCATGTGTAAACCAGGCAGGGCCTGTTGAGAAGGTCATTTTGAATAGGTCCCCCATTATGTAGTAGGTGGAAGGAGGTGTACATCAGAGAGGACACAGCTCCTGTGTTGTGCTTTCATGGCTTGCCAAGTTTGATGCTAAGTGAATGTGCCAGTGTAAACACTGGCACACTTTGACAATGGCGTTTAGGTTTGTATGCCAGGCTATAAATAGAGCAGTGACCCACAAAGTCATACTAAATGTTTGATACGAGCAAGGGCAAAAGCCTGAGATGAAAAAGGCTGTCACCGTATTGAAACTCTTCTTCCATTAAGAAAGAATGATTTGCATTTACGTCACTTATTCATCAAATGCTGAGAGTATTTGAAGCAGGCCTTTTAACCCACTGTGTCTGTGCTGGCCGTCTGAATGAACAATGCACCACATGTCACTCTCCTGCTTTCTCCTTTGCAAATGATGATTCAAATACCTCTCTAATGTCCTGGTTGCATCTTCCTCTACCAGGCTCTTGGGCAGTGCATTTCAGATCCTAACCACTTATGAAATAGTTGCTCCTCATGATGTCATTGCCTGTCTTTGTTAACTACCTAACATCATATTCTCCATCCGTGTCTTTATTCGTTTATTGGACGTGGGTGTCACTGGCTGGGCCAGCATTTATTGCCCGTCCCTAGTTGCCCCTAGATAAGGTGGTGGTGAGCTGTCTTCTTGAACCGCTGTAATCCCTGTGCTGTGGGTAGACCCACAATGCCCTGAGGGAGGGAATTTCAGGATTTTGACCCAGTGACAGTGAATGAACGGGGATATATCTCCAAGTGAGGATGGTGAGTGGCTTGGAGGGGAACCTTCAGGTGGTGGTTTTCCCATGTATTTGCTGCCATTGTCCTTCCATACTGTAGTGGTCGTGGGTTTGGAACAATTTCGCTCTACATTCTCTGGATTGATATTTTCTAATCAACCTGTTCAAGGATGTTATTACAAGTTTCTGGAGCAGGTGGGACTTGAACACAAGTCGCCTAGCTCAGAGGTAAGGAAACTACTCCTGCACCATGAGACTAGACACCTCTTGATTTTGAACAACTGTGTCAAGCCTCCCCTTAATCTTCTCTTCTCAAGGAAAGCAGATCAACATTATTCTATCTAACAGAGTCTCTGATCTAACGTCTCTAATCTGACAATGTCTGCAATCTAACTTTATGTTCACTAGAGTTTGGAAGAGTGGTGATAGTGGGTAGGCTGAGGTGATAATTTCAAAGAAATCTATAAAATTCTACCTTGACAGGGTCAATGCAGGAAGGATGTTCCTGATGACCAGGGAGGCCAGAACCAGGGGTCACAGTCTGAGGATACAGGGTGGGCCATTTAGGACTGAGATGATTAGATTTACTGCCACTTGAGTACAGGAGTACGGTGAAACGTATACCAAGTTGCCCTTCTCTAGTGCCATCTTAGTGTACAAAAGGCCGGATTAAAAACAGAACCAGAAAGAAAAGAAACAGTCAAAAGAAAAAGAAACCTCATCTCCGCTATGTTCCCCGCTGCCAAACAAACAAAGCCACAAAGTCAATCCCTCAGTCTGTGAGTGCTTAGATGCCCCTAGATTAGGTTGTGGTGAGCTGTCTTCTTGAACCGCTGTAGTCCCTGTGCTGTGGGTAGACCCACAATGCCCTTAGGGAGGGAATTCCAGGATTTTGACCCAGTGACTGTGAATGAACGGGGATATATCTCCAAGTCAGGATGGTGAATGGCTTGGAGGGGAACTTGCAAATGGTGGTGTTCCCATGTATCTGCTGCTCTTGTCCTTCCATATGGAAGTGGTCGTGGGTGCTCCAAGACCCTGCATGCCGTCTCTGCCTTCAGGTACCTCAGCCACTATATGGAGTTGCACCACCCCCGCTAGAACCCAGGCCGCTGTTCTTCGGCACCATCTTGCCTCCTCCAATGTCATTGCTGCCATGAGTCTGCTGAAGCTGCCGGGCAAAACTGGGCTCAAACGCAATGCTGGGCCCACTGCGCCAAAACAACTGGTGCCCCATTCTGGCTTACATTGCTGCTGCTGCCGTCTCACCCAGGCAGTGGGCAGCCTGTGGAATTCACTGTTGTAGAAAGCAGTTGCGGTCAAAACATTGAGGTGTACAAAATAATGAGAGGAATAGATAGAGTCAATAGCCAGAGAGGGCAGGATTGACTAGTACGAGAAGTCATAGTTTGAAGATATTAGGAGGAAGGTATAAAGGAGACGTCAGAGGTAGGTTCTTTATGCAGAGAGTAGTGAATGCATGGAATGTGTTGCCAGCTGTGGTGGTGGAGGCAGAGTCACTGGGGGACATTTAAGCGACTGCTGCGCATGCACATGGATAGCAGTGGGTTGAGGGGTGCGTAGGTTAAGTTACTATATTTTACATTAGGATTAAATCTCAGCACAACATGATGGGCCAAAAGGCCTGTTCTGTGCTGTACTTTTCTATGTTCTATGTTTCCAAGAAGGAGTTCGAAATAGTTGTTGATGGAAACTGTTCAAAGGGTACGGGGAGAAAGTGGGAATAGGCTACTGAATTGGATGATCAGCCATGATCATATTGAATAGCAGAGCTGGCTCAAATGGTTGAATGGCCTATTCCTGCTCCTATTTTGCATGTTTCTAATTTATAACTGGACAAGTCAGACTCAGACTGAAACCTGGATTGATAGATCATAATTTTTGTGCTTTGTTTTTAACAAGGTCATCTTACACTGAAATGCAATGTTGCAGATTTGGTTTTAAACACAAAACAAGAGGTTTATTTCACAAAAGAAATGAAGGCAAAATAAACTCAAACTGAGGTTACTAAGAGTAAACTCACAGTAGACAGAGTAAACTTAAATTGAGTACACATTTCTTCGGCATCTGCAGTCCTTAGTTTCTCCTAGCTGAGTACACAGAAAACATGCTGAAACACGTGGTAAAGTGTCATCCTATCAATCACAAAACACCTCTGTGCAGTATCCAAAAGTACCCCATGTTCAGTACTCAAACGAGAGAAATCCCTTTCTCTAACAACTGAATGCATTTAATTTAACCCTGTCTTCAACTCCCCATCTGGAAATTCTGCTAGCCTTTTTCTGGATCTTTCATGCACAGAGTTTAAACTTTCTTTGCTTCAAGTACCTCTTCAGGGTTTTATTCAAGCACTTATGGTCTGAAACTATTACTGAACACTCCTTTCTGAGGTAATCTATTTTAGGTATCTTCTCAGAAGCAGTGCTTTATACATCCATCTTCATCAAGAAGGCATATGGTATACGTGCCTTCATTGGATGGGGTATTGAGTATAAGAGCTGGCAGATCATGTTAAAATTGTACAAGACATTGGTTCGGCCACATTTAGAATACTATGTACAGTTCTGGTCGCCACATTACCAAAAGGATGTGGATGCTTTGGAGAGGGTGCAGAGAAGGTTTAGGAGGATGTTGCCTGGTATGGAAGGTGCTAGCTATGAAGTGAGGTTGAGTAGGTTAGGTTTGTTTTCATTAGAAAAAAGGAGATTGAGGGGGGACCTGATTGAGGTTTTCAAAATCATGAAGGGTATAAAGTTAAAAATCACACCAGGTTATAGTCCAACAAGTTTAATTGGAAGCACACTAGCTTTCGGAGCGACGCTCCTTCATCAGGTGATTGTCCAATCTTCTTGGAGATCCTCTCCACTTTAAGCCGGCGGTTAGTGGTGTAGATAGTAGTCATGACACAATCACCTGATGAAGGAGCATTGCTCCGAAAGCTAGTGTGCTTCTAATTAAACTTGTTGGACTATAACCTGGTGTTGTGTGATTTTTAACTTTGTACACCCCAGTCCAACACCGGCATCTCCGAATTATGAAGGGTATAGACAGGGTGGATAAAGATAAGCTTTTTCCCAAGGTGAAGGATCCAATAACAGAGGTCACACTTTCAAGGTGAGAGGAGAAAAGTGTAAGGGGGATACACGGGGCGAGTACTTCACACAGAGGGTGGTGGGCATTTGGAACGTGTTACCAGCAGAAGTGATAGAGGCAGGTATGGTAGATTCATTTAAAATGCGTCTGGACAGATGCATGAGTAGGTGGGGAGCAGAGGGATACAGATGCTTAGGAACTGGGTGATAGGTTTAGACAATAAATTTGGATTGGCTCAGGCTTGGAGGGCCAAAGGGCCTGTTCCTGGGCTGTAAATTTTCTTTGGGGTTCTTTATTCTTGTTCAAAGGTATGTACGGAATGACCTCAATCTGAAACTTAAAAAAAACTTTTATTTTCAAACTTAAGTGTCTCCCATAAGCTTCAAAAAATCCATAAATTTCTAACATAAACCCTGATGCACAACTGTTATAAACCTTCCTAATTTATTCCTGATGAAGGGCTTATGCCTGAAACGCCAACTCTCCTGCCCCTCAGATGCTGCCTGACCTGCTGTGCTTTTCCAGTGCCACATTTTGACTCTCCAGTATCTGCAGTCCTCACTTTCTCCTAAATCCTCCTGGTGTCCACACACGATAATTAGTATTGAAAGCTACCTATCACACACACATACACACGAATACACACACACACACGAACACACACAGACACACAGACATATATACATATCACACTCTTCATCACCATATGCAGAAAATTCTGTGTATACATATTATAGGACAAAAGAAAAGATGTTTGAAATGCAAGACCAAAAGAAGCTCTAGAAATTAGTGTCTCAGTGATTTGGCCATTTGATCAAAGCTGAAAAAACTATTGAGATCTCCTCTCGAAGGCAAAGTGGAGGGCATCACAAAGATGCATTGCTCTGTGTGTAGCTGGATAATGGGATGTCACAGATAGGCTACACTGAATGTTTGAGGATGGCAGAAGATGAACAAGAGTAGCACCAGGACAGCAGATTCCCTGCAGGAGGAGCCAGAAGCAGGAAGATAAGTTTTTCTTTACAAATAGAGGATTGAATTACTTCACGTACCAGGAGAAGCTGGAAAATTTCCGACTGTTTAACTCGGAATAGAGAGGGTTAAGAGATGACTTCATACAGACTTTCAAAAGGATGTGAGGTCATGACCAGTTAGATAGGTGAGAAACATTCATCACTGTCGGATTTGTCAGGATTGAATGCTCTAACTTATAGACATGCAGGATGTGGGTCTCACTGGCAGGCCCAGCATTTTATTAGCCATCCTTCATCACTTTGAAGAAGGTGCAAGTGAGCTGCCTTGAGTACTTGCAATCCCTGGAATCTGTAATTTCGGCAGTGCTGAATGGATTTGTTACATTATATTGAATATGTACCCTTGATTAGAAATATTCCCTTGAGGTTCAAAGTGTGAATTCAGAACATTTGAAATAACTAGTTTGTTCTTCAGAGAGACTTAGGGTGGACTACATTTTAAAATAGTCTCTTCCCAAAAAGGAAGAGAAATGTAGTAAATTGTACTTGTTCTGGTTTACTCAACAAATCCATTGATAATGTGTAATTCTGCCATTTTTCACAGATGAATTCCTTGTTTTGTCTTGTATCTGCAGTAATTCGAAATGGAGCTGGTAGGGGGAAAGATGCAGCCAATTTTATTTTCATTGCGATCTTCACCGTTTTCTTTCCAGTAACAACTCACTGGTTTGCTGCTGTGCTGTTTAAAAACAAAAATAGCTCCAGACTGTTAGCACTTACAGATTCACAGAGTAATACAGCCAGAAACAGACCCTTCTGTCCAACTCAGCCATGCCAATCAGACATCCCAATCTGAGCTAGTCCCATTTGCCAGCATTTCAGACACTGTTTCACATGCACAACACTGATTCCTTTAGGGACGGAAATCTGTGACAGAAAGACAGGTCGTTGCTTCTCTCATCACTATCCATCGCTTCGGACTACAACATACATGCTCTAGGACATGGATTATGGCAGATGAGGATACTTGAATCAATGATAAATCTGAAATTAAAAGATAGCCGAATGGCAACCACTGTTGTAAAAATCTGTCAGATTCAGTAATGTCTTTTATAGAAGGAATCCTGTCAGCCTTACGTGGTCCACATTTCCTGAAGAAGGGCTTATGCCCGAAATGTCGATTCTCCTGCTCCTTGGATGCTGCCTGACCTGCTGCGCTTTTCCAGCAACACATTTTTCAGCTCTGATCTCCAGCATCTGCAGTCCTCACTTTCTCTTACGTGGTCCATGTGTCTTCTTTTTTAATTCATCCATGGAATGTGGCTGTCACTGGTCAATAACATTTACTGCCCATCCTAATGACCCAGAGGACACCATAAGAGTCACCACATTGCTGTGGGTCTGGAGTCACATGTAGGCCAGACCAGGTGAGAATGGCAGTTTCCTTCCCTGAAACATATTTGTAAACCAGATGGGTTCTTCCTGACGATCAACAACAGTTTTATGGTCATCAGACTCTGAATTTAATACTGAATTAAAATTCCACCATCTGCCATGGTGGGATTCCAACTTGGGTTCGCAGAACATTACCTGGCTCTCTGGGTTAATACCATGAGTCTATCTCCAGTCCAAGCATGCCAGTCAATTCCAAGCACTGGGTGGCGATGGGCAATAAATGCTGGCCCAGCCAGTGATACCCATGTCCCATGAATAAATACAAACAAATTCCTGCCCTGAAGAAGAGTCCTATTGAACTCAAAACATTCACTCGTTTCTCTCACCACAGATGCTGCTGGACCTGCTGAGTTTCTCCAGCATATACTGTTGCTATTTCAGGTTTCCAGCATCTGCGATATTTAGCTTTTAAACAAAAAAAATCCTTAATCTCTCATTTGGCTATCCATGCATTGGCCATTGGAAATGTGATTTCACCTATAATCTCCCCAACATTCAGCAGAATTGAAAACGTCTGTCAGTCTTCCTCAAGTTTATTAGAGTGAAGCGAAGACTTCAAATTTCCCTAATCTCTTCCCATGACTGAAGAGAAACTGGATTGAGCAGCCTTTACTGAGCTGCTGTGGCTGTAAATCCCATGTCAGTCGGTGAGTGTGATGGTGTTTGGAATTGCTGGTTTTTTCATACTGTCACCGCGCTTGCCTTTCTCAGAAAAGATGGCAGGAATGTTGTATGAAGTGACTTGGAACATTGCTCCTGTCCCCTCTGTGAATTGTATGTACTGCAGCTGGATTCTTTAATTCTCTTGCGGGACATGGATGTGAGCATGACTGACTGGGCCAGCATTTATTGCCCGTCCCTGGTTGTCCTTGAGAAGGTGGTGGTGAGCTACCTTTTCCAACTGCTGTGGTCTCTGTGCGGTGGGTTGTCTCACAATGCCATTAGGGAGGGAATTCCAGGATTTTGACCCAGCAACAGTGAAGGAATGATGATATATTTCCAAGTCAGGATAGTGAGTGGTTTGGAGGTGGTGGTATTCCCATGTATGTGCTGTCCCTGTGTAAATGCAAATCCTTTCTTCAATCTGTGGTGACTGAGGGAGAGACAGGGCTGAAGGAGAGACAGGGCTCTGGCACTGGGTCTATTCTGTGATGTGGCGTGAGTATGTGAAAAGTCAGGCAGCTGAGAATGCTGCACAGGTGCCACTGTAGTCCCTCAGGTTTCAGTTATGTAACTGTGCTGACCATTGCGGAGGACAGAGCGATGGAGGAATGCATTTCCACATTTGTCGGTCATGACCCCAAGCTGACTGGAAGCCCGCTTCCTTCCTTGTTAATATTACAGAGTCCATGGGCACTGTGTTGGTGCCTTGTGATAGTGTTTCTTATATGTCAATGGGATGAGAAGGCCACAGATTTATTCTGCTTTAAAACATTGTACAAATCGCAGACTCCTTTCTGAATTGACCCTTCCCTTTGTATGCAGGCTGTGTCATCTGGATCTGAAGGGCTGCAGTTAGTGAAATACCTTGTCAATGGGGGCATGAGGTTGTTCATCCCTTTAGAATCCTAAAACAGAAATTATATCCAAAGTTCATCAGTCAGTTTAGGAGCTTCCATATGATGAGAAACCTCCCCTCCCCTCCAGATGCATGCGTTGTTTTACTTAGTGACAAACCACTGTTCAGATGCAAAATCATCTCCAAGATTCCAGGCGTGGGTTTTTTTTCATTTCAATTCATTCTGTTGGTAGGGCTAACATTTATTGCCCAGTCCTAAGTGTCCAGATGGCAGTTAGGAATCCACCTCATTGCTGTGGGTCTGGAGTCACATATATTCCAGACCAGGTAAGGATGCAAACTTCCAGACTGGTTTCCTGGTCCCCATTAAGGCTCCTGCTTTTAATTTGAGGTATTTGCTACTGAGTTTAAATTTCACAATGGGCCACAGTGGGATGTGAACCCACATGCTCAAACATTAACCTCAGGTTCTGGATTACTAAGGCCAGTGACATTACCACTATGCCACCACCTCCCCATATTGAGGCCCTAATGGTAGCCGTTAGAACTTAGGAACATTCTATTGTGACTGGCATTATCATAATTACAAACAGGGGTTGGTTAGCTTGGAGCTGGTTTGCGATGACAACAGCGTGGGTTCAATTCCCACACTGGTTGAAGTTACCATATAAGGACTCTCCTACTTAACCTGTCCCCTGTTGTGTGGTTATCCTTGGATTTAACCACCACCAGTCTCTCTCTCTCTCTCTAATGAGAGAGCACCATATGGGCTAGTAGGCCTACGGCGACTTTACCTTAATAATAGCCATGTAAAGCAAACTTTGTACAACTGGAATTGTTTCTCTCATTGTCATTTACTTGGCCTTCTGTTTTCTTGCTGAGATCCTGCAGTGCCAGCAATGCAGCTGTTCTCGCCAGCACCACCTGATGGATGTTAAAAGTACAACAGCCCTAACCATCAAATCCTGCAATCCGTCCATCACCCCTTCCCTCTCATGTACACGCCCGCACACCAAGACACACACAAACATTCCAAGACACACACACACACAGGAACACAGACACAAATAAAGGAACACCTCCAAGACACACACACATATAAACACACACACTTAAACACACACACACACCTCACCATCAGTATTCGCTGCAAAGGTTCACAGTCAAGATGTTGGATTCCTCTAAAGATCACTGAAACACTGAAAGTGGCAGGATAGGTGGTGGCATTAGTTAATAAAGCATATAGTGTTCTTGGCTTTATTAATGGGGCAAAGAATACAAGAGCAAAGAGGTGATACTGAGCTAATACCTCAGCTGCAGTACTGTTTGTAGTTGTGGGTGCAACATTATAGGAAAGATGTGAATATATCAGAGAAGTATTTTAGAAGAATGCTTCCAGGAAGTGAGAAACTTCAGTGATGAGGATAGATTAAAGAAATTGGGACAGTTCTCCTTGGAGAGAAGAAGGATGAAAAGAGATTTTCAAAATTGTGAGCAGGATGATGGATCGTGGATAGTTAAAAGATGTTCCTGCTCGTAAAAGGAACAAGAAAGAGAGGGTATAGATTTAAAACGATGTACAAATGAAGCAAGAGTAAAGTGAAAAAAATGTTTTCATTCAGCAATTATTTAGGGTGTGGAAAATGTACTGCCGGGAAATATGGTGTTAAGCAGGCCTTTAACACTAGGTTCTGGATCAGTGGTGCTGGAAGAGCACAGCAATTCAGGCAGCATCCGAGGACAGGCAAAATTCCTCGGATACTGCCTGAATTGCTGTGCTCTTCCAGCACCACTGATCCAGAATCTGGTTTCCAGCATCTGCAGTCATTGTTTTTACCTCTTTAACACTAGGTCTTGTTTGAAGAGCCAGCACAGTCACGATGGGCTGAACAGCCTCCTTCTACACTCTAATAGTTCTGTGAACAGTGAAATGGGAGTGGGTGGGCAAGTAGAGTTCATAGAATCTTTGCAGTATGGAAGCAGGCCATTCAGTTCATCAAGTCCACACACCAACACTGTGAAGAGCATCCCACTCAGACCCATCCTCTTACTCTATTCCTGTAACCCTGCATTTCCCATGGCTGATGCACCCAGCCTGCACATCCCTGGACACTATGGGCAATTTAGCACGGTCAATTCACCCAAGCTGCACAACTTTGGCCTGTGGGAGGAAACCGGAGCACCTGGAGGAAACCCACACAGACATGAGAAGAATATGCAGACGCCACACAGACAGTCGCCCGAGGCTGGAATCAAACTCAGATCCCTGGTGCTGTGAGGCAGCAGTGCTAACCTCTGAGCCACAATGCCGCCCCATGCAGTTGAAGCCCATGATTATAATAAATGTTGGAGTAAGCTCAACAGGTCATTTTGGATTCTTCTATTCTTATTTTACAAAGTGCAACTGTGCCACCACCCCATCTTCCACTCTACTTAGCCAAACATCAGCATCATAAGACACTCCCTTGGCACTTATTTCTGATGAAGAGCTTATACTCGAAACGTCGACTCTCTTGCTCCTTGGATGCTGCCTGACCAGCTGAGCTTTTCCAGCACCACACTTGTCGAGTCTGATTTTCCAGGACATTGCCATGGTGTTAGAACTACAGGTGAGCTCCACAGCCTCCTGGGTAATTAAAAAGAATGTGCAAGATCTGAACACTTTCCTTTTTGTTTTCAAAGACCTGGCTCCTGGTCATGAAGGTATGTCGCTTCTAGCAAGCAGATCTGAGCCACATAATGAACTTGACTGATCATCTTAAACTGGTTGTTAGTGTAGCTATTAGCCCACACTCCAGGTTGTTCAACAAGTGCTGACCAATCATAGAATCACATTCATAAAGAGATACTGTGTGAACCGACGGAGGCATTACCACGGCCAATCAGAGTCGACTTGCCAACCAGCCAGTATCAATTTCTCCTGTCATATAAATTCTGATAATTAAAATTTAGCATTCTTGCATTATCTTGATAAATGTAGGATGTACAGCTTTCGCAACATGTTTCTCTTTTGCAGGAATGTTGTACTTTTATAAAAATTCAAAGCAATTGTGGATGCAGAGTCAATGCAGTTCAGTGAGCTAGGCATAATAGGTAAAAGGAAATTGGTAAGTTATTCTAGTACCAAACACACTTGCTGAACTGCGATACTATATTAACTTGGTAATGTGTTTCCCCATCATTTTATAAACATCCATCTTATTCTAAATCCTCCTGTTTAGAATCTGAATAAATTGTGTTATAATACTGAGAGATAAGATTGTCTATTTGCCCCCTGGTGACAAACAAGATATGGGCTTTGCTTTGAGTAGCAAACAAAATTGCCTTCTTTATGATTGGAGAAAGCTCTCCATCAGTATATGATTTTCTTTTCTCATTATTGTCATTGTGCAGGGAACAACAGCATCACCGTCAGGAGCCTCATCTATCCCCGCTGCTCCAGGTAAGAATGGTCAACTCATTCCTCTCACATTGCTGATCTCCTGCGTTGTTACATTAATGACAAAGCTTGAACCTACGGAGGGGCTGAGTGAAAAGGTGAATAGCTGTGTGAGATAGCCTGATGAAATCCAGATATGCATGAGTTATGGTTTGTGTGCGATTATTATGTGTAGATTTGCACTCTGCCCTTTGCATTGAAGGAGTCTGCTGTTTATTTTCTGCTGAGATGTAGGATATGTGATTCAGGCCTGTTGAAGACTTTTAGTTATTGCCATATTGTGAATGAAGTACAATGGCCAAAATAGTTGTTGAGATAAGTAACTAGAGCATTGGGGCTGAAGAGGATTTGTTGCCTACGAGATGGGATACAGATTGGTGTACTGAAGGAACAGCTTTGTTTCTAGGGATCTTGTTCTCTCATAGTTTTCAGGATGCAAAGAAACAGCAAAGGCAGTATGCATTATGTGGTTCCTGTGAACTTACTGAGCATTCTTCACACCAGAGAGAGAGAGAGAGAGAGAGAAGTATCAATCAGGCTATTTATCTTTTATTTATTCACTTGCGGAATGTGTGTGTTGTTGGCTAGGCCAGCATTTTGTGTCCACCTCTCGTTGCCTTGGTGAAGGTGGAGGGAAGTGGAGGAAGACAGAAGGATTCTGTCTTCCTGAGGTTCTGCCATTAGGGAGGGATTTCCAGGAATTTGATCCAGTGATGCTGAAGAAAGGGCGATATATTTTCAAGTTAGAATGGTGAGTGGCTTGGAAGGAAACTTACTCCCATGGGTCGTATCCCATGAGTTTGCTTTTTCTTTTACTCACTCATGAGATTTGGTTTTTGACCCAGCGACAGTGAAGGAACGGTGATATATATCCAAGTTGGGATGGTGGTTAACTCGGAGGGGAACTTGCAGGTGGTGGTGTTCCCATGTATCTGCTGCCATTGTCCTTCAAGATGGAAGTGGTCATGATTTTGGAAGGTGCTGTCTGAGGATCTTTTATGAATTTCTCTTGTGCATCTTGTAGATAGTACACACTACTGCGACTGACCATTGGTGGTGGAGGGAGTGGAAGATTGTGGATGTGATGCCAACCAAGCGGCTGCTTTGTCCTGGATGGTATTGAGGTTCTTGAGTGTTGTTGCAGCAACAGTAGTGCGGGCAAGTGGGGAGTATTCCATTCCTCTCATCCTTCATGTGGTAGAGTTTGTTTTGGTGAGTTACTGAGATGAATCTTATAGGGTGCTACACACTGTTGTCATTGTGTATTGGGACCATAGACCCTGAGTGTTGATGGTGATGAATGGGGCAAACAAACAGGAGCTTTCTTCTAGGTGGTGTTGAGCTTCTTGAATATGGCTAGAATTGCACTTATCCAGGCAAGTGGGGAATATTTTAGTGAGATTTCCTTCCCCAAAGGACATCAGCAAAACTGGTTTTGTCTTTTTCCTTTAACAACAATCAACAATAGTTACATGGTCAGTATCTCTTTGCATGTCTTGGTGGCGTAGATGTGAAAGAAACTGTCCCCATTGGCAGCAGGGTCAGGAATTAGAGGATGTAGATCATTAATCATAAAGTCATTGAATCATATGGTACAGAAGTGGCCCTTTGGCCCATTGTAGCCTGTACCAGCAACAAAAATCATCACCCTATCTACATTAATCCCACTTTTCAGCCCTTAGCCCATAGCCTTCAGTGCTGTGATGTTTCAGTTACTCATCCATGTACATTTTGAAGACAGTTGAAGACTAACATTCTTAACATTGAAGACAATTGGTAAAGGAACCAGAGGGGAAGTGAGGAAACATCTTTGTTATGAAGAGAATTGCTGTGATCTGTAGTGTGCTGCCTGAAAGGGTAGTGAAAGCACACTGAACAGGAGCTCTCAAAAGTGAAATGAATAATTGTTGAGCAGAAAGAAATTGCAGGAGACTGAGGCAAATGGGTAGCTGTAAGAGCTAAATGATGCATGATGGGCCAAATGTTTCCCTTCCTGTGATGACACAGGGATAGCAAGCCAAACCAAATCAGCCTCACTATCACTGGACTCACTACACACTGAATTTAAAACTTTCTGTGACCACAAACTTGCTCGATTGTTTCCAACCAGACTTTACAAGTAATAGATCTTGGACATACGTTTATAACTTAATAAAAAATGACCATTTATTCTTAAGAATGCAAATTTAAAAGAAAACAGATGGTAAACATGGCATTCTAACTAATATCTTTTATCCAGGCCCAATGATATTTGATCACAAACCCTACTCAGAAACAGACAGAGAGGCATAATTAAAGGATACATTAAAAAAGCAAAAGATTGTAATTTGTCAGTTCAATAACCATTTTAGTGATGAATACCAGGCCTTTATTCAACCCTTGGGTGGTGGGTTGTATTACAGACATATGGGTCCGGATATCTTGCTTAAATTCTGAAGTCACCAGGCAATGCTAACAATTTCTGCAGACGTCTAGACACTATTACTGGGCTGTGCTCTCAGAACTTTCAACAAGCCAGTAACTAAAAACCAAAAAGCACATTCGTGTCCAGCAGTTTCCAAAGCGAAACCCCCTTCTTCCTGAAACCCAGCCAGAGCCAGTTTGCTCCTTGGTTTCACTTTTTCTACATTTTATCGAGGGCTGACTAGTACTGGAATCCATGGACTGACCAATTCTACCCAGCTGCCAGTCCCTGAGCACAACAACATCTTGGTGTCAAATCATCCACAGGGTTCTGAGATCAGTAATTAACCTGCATTATCTTTCCAGGCCAGCTCCAAACAGCAAACACCAGTCTTTTGTTCTCTCCTTTTTTTTTCAAACAAGCTGCTGTTCCAATTTCAATTCTGAACTGCAATTCTCAAAGTTCCCAGAGGAATAATGTTCAGAGGTTCTCGCAGAGAAACCTAACGCATGGGACAGGAAGGAGGAAGTGAATTGAGGATAGTGTTCTTCAAAGCAGTAGCATGGAAGAGCATGGAGTCAGAACTTCCACGGCAGGTTTGGACTGAGCCAGTCCTTCTTTAAAAAGTGGGTATTCTGTAACTTCAGTGAGTTTATCAGATGACCAGTAGAGCAAAGGACACATGGGATACTGCAAGATTCAACCAAACGTTGTATGAATATAATAGAAAATAGGAAGTCAAGAAGACCATAAGTAATAAGAAAGAGAGAGAAATGGTCAATGGATAATTTTCAGAGTGGAGGAAGGTTTGTGGAGGTCCCCCAGCATCGCTATTGAGACCTTTGTGCTGAGATATATTAATGATCTGGATCTTGGTGTGCAGGGGACAATTTCAACGTTTGCAGATGTAACAATATTTGGAAGAATTGTAAACATTGAGGAGGACAAATATGGAGCTCCAAAAAGACATTGACAAGTTGATGGAGTGGAAGGATAGGTGGCAGATGAGGTTCAATGCAGAGAAGTGAAAAATCACACCACGCCAGATTATAGTCCAACAGGTTTAATTGGAACCACTCGCTTTCGGAGCACTGCTCCTTCATCAGGTGATAGTGGAGGACACAATTGTAAGACACAGAATTTATAGCAAAAATTTACAGTCTGATGTAACTGAAATTATACATTGAAAAATACCTTGATTGTTTGTTGAGTCTTTCATCTGTTAGAATGACCAAGATAGTTTCACTTCTTTCATATGTAAATCACAACACTTTTTTTAAAAGTTACATTCTCAGGTTACCTGTAACAATTGGTATCAGCCAGATAATGTGTTGAAGGTGTTAGCCCCCTGTGTTCCCTGTCTGTGCCATAATGTTTAGACTGATTCTAATCTAAAAAGTAAGTTAACGGAGTCTTACATGGATTCATGCAGTTTTTGTGCAAAGTGCAATGTAACCCTGCAAGTACAAATTCACCCCACAAACATATATGCATATATGTGCATGTGGGTTTATGTGTGTGTGTGTCTGTCTGGGTGGGAGGTTGTGAGTGTGAGAGAGAGTGTATATGTGTGTGTATGTGAGTGTAACTTGCGGAGTGCTACTTGCGGAGCGTTTCAGAGAACACCTCTGGGACACCCGGACCAACCAACCCAACCACCCTGTGGCTCAACATTTCAATTCCCCCTCCCACTCCACCAAGGATATGCAGGTCTTTGGACTCCTCCATCGTCAGACCACAACAAAACGACGGTTGGAGGAAGAACGCCTCATCTTCCGCCTAGGAACCCTCCAACCACAAGGGATGAACTCGGATTTCACCAGTTTCCTCATTCTATCCTGTAAATGACGTTAGATTTGCTGGTGGTATCTAATGGATCCTTTAGGTTCATTAGTCACTGTTTAAGTGCGTTGGTAGGTTTGTGGCTACCATGATGCCAAGGGGTCTGAGTAGTTTGGAAGTCATTTCTGAGAAGTCTTTGATGTAGGGTAATGTGGCTATAGTTTTTGGTTGCGTTGTGTCTGCGTGTTTGTTTCTGAGGAATCGGTGAATTTTGCATATTGGGTACCTGTTTTTTCTTGAAAACGTTGTATAGATATTTTTCTTCTGCTGTTTGTAGCTCTTGGGTGCTGCAGTGTAATGTGACTCATTGAAATAATGTCTTGATGCAGCTCTGTTTGTGGGTGTTGGGATGATTGCTTCTGAAGTTAAGTATTTGGTCTGTGTTTGTTGCTTTTCTGGAGACGCTGGTTCAGAAAAATCGCTGACATCCCTTATCCCTGGAATAATTCTGCACCCTCGCCCTCTCTACTGCCTTTCACATGACTGGTAAAGTATGAGACTCAGAACTGGTTGCAATACTGAAGCTGAAGTCACACCAGTTAAAGCAAGACTAGTTTACCATCACTACTTGTCTCATGTACTCTGTGTCCCCTGTTTGTAAAGCCTAGAATTCTCTGTGACTTTTTAGATTAGAATCAGTCTAAACATTATGGCACAGACAGGGAACACAGGGGGCTAACACCTTCAACACACTATCTGGCTGATACCAATTGTTATAGGTAACCTGAGAATGTAACTTTTAAAAAAAGTGTTGTGATTTACATATGAAAGAAGTGAAACTATCTTGGTCATTCTAACAGATGAAAGTCTCAACAAACAATCAAGGTATTTTTCATTGTATAATTTCAGTTACATCAGACTGTAAATTTTTGCTATAAATTCTGTGTCTTACAATTGTGTCCTCCACTATCACCTGATGAAGGAGCAGCACACTGAAAGCTAGTGGTTCCAATTAAACCTATTGGACTATAACCTGGTGTGGTATGATTTTTAACTTTCTACACCCCAGTCTGACACCGGCATCTCCAAATCAAAGCAGAGAAGTGTGAGGTGAATCATTTTAGAAGGAAGAACATTGATAGATAGTACAAATTGGGGGCACAATTCTAAAGGGGGTGCTGTATCAGAGGAACCTGTGTGTATATTTGCACAGATCACTGAAGATGGCAGGACAGGTGGAGGGTGAAGTTATTAAAATATACAGGGCTTTACTAATAAAACATGCAGTACAATAGCAAGGAGTTGATGTTGAATTTGTTCAAGACACTTATCAGCAAGAATATTGTGTATAGCCATTGGCGCCACGTTATAGGAAAGATGTGAATGTGTTGGAGAGCGTACAAAAAGATGGGTCCAGGAACGAGAAACTTCAGAGATGAGGATCGAGTGAAGAACTTGAGACAGTTCTTCCTGGACAGAAGCAGACTGAGAAGAGATTTAATACAGGTTTTCAAAATCATGAACAAGCAAGACAGAGTAGATAAGGAGAAAATGTTCCCACTCAGAAAAGAAAAAAAAAGAGAAGCAAAAGCAAGAGTGATGTGAGAAAAAAGCTTTTTCACACGGTGAGTAGTTAGCATCTGGAATACATGGCTTGCAAATGTGGTGGGGGCAGGGTCAATTGAGGCCTTCAAGAGTGCATTAGATAATTCTTTGGTTAGAAACGGTGTGCAGGGATATGAGGAAAGGGGCAGAACATTGCGGATCCAGTACAGGCACAATTGGCTGAATGGCCTCCTTCTGTACTGTAATGATTCTCTGATAAGGCATCTTGACCTTTCTCTGCTATACATTATGATCAGTGCTGACCTTTTCACCTCAATTCAACGTTCCTGCCTTTTCCACATGCTTTAGTGCCTCAGGCTCGGATCAGTTTTGGTTTTTAAAAAGACTGTGCCTGTGAGCATGTTCTCTGGGTGTGGAATTCTCGAGGTTCATCATTTCTTAATAAAGACTGATCCCTTATGAAATGGGTTCCAAACTTTCTGGCTGAGGGAAGCAACCTTCTGGCTTCTATCCTCTTGAGTTATTACATCTCACTTCTCATTCTTCTAAGCTCCAGAGAATTTCGGCACAATTCTCCTCCATCACCTCCGAGACAGCCCTCACATTCTGAGAATCAATCGAGTGTGGTTGATAGACTGGAGCAAGGGGACCAAATCAGCCTGTGGTGTAGAATAAGGAAGGAATTGCGTTGGAGGTTATGTTTTATTCTAGGAGCAAGTGGAAGTCATTTAGCCCTTCTAGCCTTGAGTGTGGCATTGAGTAGTTCCAGCAAAGCTAGAGGAACCTGGAGAGAAAACTGGTTGGAGTCATACCTGGCACATAAGAAGATTGCTGTGAGTGTTGGTCAGCCATCTCAGCTCCAGGACATCTCTGCAGGAGTCCCTTAGGGGAGCTAGATCTAACTATCTTCAGCTGCTTCATCAATAACCTTCCATCTGTCACAAGGTCAGAGCGAGGACGTTCACTGATGACTGCATAATATTCAGCATCATTTATGACTTCTCAAACACCAAATCAGTCCATCTCCCTTTGCAGAAGAATCTGGGCAACATCCAAACTCAGGCAGATAAGGGGCAAGTGACATTCATACCACACAAGTGCTCAGCAATGACCACCTCCTACAAGAGAGGAGATAACCACCTCCCTTTAATGCTAAGGTTGTGGATAACACAAAAATAGTGGGAAGGCAAGTGGTGAGAATCTAACAAAGAATCTGCAGAGGGATTAGGACATGTCATATACATGAGCAAAAGTTGGCAGATGTGATATAACATGAGTAAATGTGAGATTATGCATTTTGACAGGAAGAATAGAGGAGCTGAATGTCACTTAATAGGAGAATTAGTGCAAAATGGTACAGTACAAAGAGATTCAGGAATTGTTCATGAATCACAAAATGCGAGCATCAAAGTTCAATGGTTAACAGAGAAAGCAAAAGGAAATTTGGCCTTTATTTCAGAGGCAATGAAATATTAAAAATAGAGAATTTTGTTAAAACTGCACAAGGCTCCAGTCAGATCACAAGTGGAATTTTGTGTGCAGTTTTGAACTCTTTATCTAAGGAGAGAGATCCTGGCATTGCAGGCTGTCCAGAGAAGCTTCATGAGGCTGATACCAGACAATCAGAAACTAGGAATAGTGAGTAAGCCATTTGACCCTACTCCATCATTCAGTATGCATCATTGCTGATCATCCAACTCAGTCCCCTATTCCCATTTTCCTCTGCATACCCTTTGGCCCTAAGAACTATATCTGACCAATCAACAGTGTTTTCACAGTAGCCATTTAGCTAGCTTTTAATTTCAGATTTTTTATTGAATTCAAATTTTGCCATCAACCATGGTGGGATTCAAACCCATGTCTCCAAACCATTCGCTTGTGGTTCTGAGTTACTAACCCAGTGATATTCCCATTACACTAGCAACTCCTCCATGTCCCACTGCCATGCATTATAACCAGCAATGGAAGTTTCAGTCTTGTGGCTGACTGCAGGTGTGTGGTCAAGTAAACCAGAGAAGGACACCTGATAAGATGGTCAAATGGGAATTCAGAATGTACTTCTTTACCCAAAAGGGTGGCGAGAGTGTGGAAATTGCTACTGCAGGGAGTGGTTGAGATGTATTTAGATAGCCACAGCAGCAAGTAAGGAATTGTACTAATTGAGGGAGATGAGTAAAAAAGGTGCATTAACTGAGTCAAGTAACCTATTTATTCCAATTAATTTGTGCAAAAATGACTTTGTCTCAGAATTATTACTGTACAGAAGAAGGTTATTCATCCTGCACATTCTCTTCAAATGAATATCATTACGTAGTGCAAACCCCATTCCCTTGCATGCCATTTCTATCCAAATAAGTGTGCAATGCCCTCTTGAATGCCTCAATTGAATCTGCCTCTACCATATTTCCAGGAAGTGCATTCCATACCCTATCCATTCATTGTGATTTTCCTCACATCAGCTTTCCTTCTTTTGCTGTCACTTTGCAACATCACTTTGTCAGCCACGAAGCACTTAAGGACACACTAAGCCAGTAAAAAGCACTATACAAATGAAATATTTTGATGTTATTTGAATTTCCCCTTCCACCTACTAATTGCCTCAGTACATTTTGTGCTGCCTTAAATGTGAGTTGGATTCTGAATACACTCTAGAGCAATATGTTAATATATTGTGACATACACGTTCTCAAGTATCAAAGCCACATGCAGCCGCGGACACTCTGGATGCATTCCCTTGGCAATTATAGAAGGGCGATGACGATTAAACGGAGTCACTTAATCCAATGCATTAACTTTCAGTCCTATTTTATCACCTTGAGTTGTAAGTTTGCAGCACATGGCACAGCTTTTAAATAGATCAAAGGGAATTGGTTGCAGATTTTGGGGGCAATTAGCAAATCACAAAAGGTATGTCAAAATAATATGGGGGCTGAATATCTACTTGATCGTAACATTCACAGGGATTTTATGTTTTAAAAAAAAGTGGTCTTGCAATGCAGACGGCCAGCATTTGTTACCCTGTAGAAAGTGGGGGTGAGCTGCCTTCTTGAACCGCTGCACTATATTTGGCGTAGGTAGACCCAGAATGGTATTAGGGAGGGATTTCCAGGATTTTGACCCAGTGACAGTGAAGGAACGGTGATACATTTCCAAGTCAGGATGGTGAATGGCTCAGAGGGGAACTTGCAGGGAAAGCTATCAAACAGGACTACTTGCATGCCAAACAACAAGTGATGGACAGAGCTCAGTGATCCTGTAACCAATGGATCAGATCTAAGCTCTGCAGTCTTGTCATATCCAGTTGTGAATGGTGGGGGACAATTAAATAACTCATGGAGGAGGACGCTGCACAAATATTCACATCCTCAATGATGGAAGAGCCCAATACATCAGTGCAAAAGATAAGGCTGATGCACTCACAGCAACCTTCTGTCAAAAATGCCAAGTAAATGGTCCATCTTGGCCTCCTCCAGTGGTCCCCAGCATTATAGATACTAGTCTTCTGCCAATTTGATTCATGCCATGTGATATCAAGAAATGGTTAGAGGCGCTGCATACTGCAAAGGCTATGCACCCTGATATCATTCTGGCAATAGTACTGAAGACTATGTGCTCCGGAACTTGCTGCTCCCTGAGTCAAGCTCTTCCAGTACAGTTACAATACTGGTGTCTATCTGACAATGTGAACAATTGCCCACATATGTCTTGTGCACAAAAAGCAGGACAAATCCAACCCTGCCAATTACTGCCCCATCAGTCCACCACAAAACCAGTCCAAGATTTGATCCCAGTAAGGGCACAGCAGGAAAATAAGAACATGTGAAGTAGGGTGGGAGTAAGTCCTGTGGCTTCTTGAGCCTGCTCTGTTGTTCAGTAAGATCAGGGCTACCTCAATTCATTTTTGTGCTCTGCCCCCCAATGTCTAGTTTCCCTTAGTGTCTGAAAGTATGCCAATCTCAGTCTTGAGTTTCCTTATCGACTGGCTCATTCCATTCAATCTTCCCTTGTTATAAAAGCCTCCTCATTCCAGGAATGAAATTAGCACTCCCTCTAAGCAAGCAAAAGTGCTCTTGTGGTGCATTGGTAGTGCCCCTACCTTGGAGTCAGGAGGCCTGCCTTTAAGTCCCATCTGCTCCAGACATGCATCATAATATCGCACCTCTCACTATATCATAACATCTCTGAACAGGTTGATTAGAACATATTTGTCCTTTCTTAAAGTGACCAAAACTACTCACAGTCCTCCAAGTGTAGTTTCCCCAGCCACCCATAGAATTGCAGCAAGACCTTTTTACTTAGCAGTCAAACATTCTGGATGGAACTCTATTAGGCATTGTTCCCAGTCTATTCAAAGATAAAACATTCAGGATTTCTGTAGCTGATCACTGTTAAAGATCTCTTCCTCAAAGTAAGCATTCACGGATGTTGGGTGAAAACAGAATCTCACTTAGTTATATCGTCAACAAGTACTCGTGAAACTTCTCTGTTAAGACTGAGTGTGATGTTTCAGAACATATTTTGCTTTGTATCCATTCAGGGAGATAGATATCATTGACCAGGTCAGCAGTCACAGCCCATCTCTCACTTCAGTTGAGAAGGCGGCAGTGAACTGGAATCCATGTGGTGAAGGTACACCCATGATGCTGAGTGAGGGAGGTCAGGAGTTTTGACTGAATGGCAATAAAAAGATAGCCAATTTATTTCCGAAGTGTGGTGATACATGACATGGAAGGAGGCCTTGAGGCCTTAGATATTTCATGTGACTGCTACCTAGGTGGTAAAGATAGTGAATGTTGTCCATTGATAGGTACCAGCAGTGCATCTTGTAAACGAGACAGACTGCAACCAGTGGTGTACCATCAGTGGAAGGAATGGTCATTAAGGTGGTAGTTGCGTTGTGCTTTATTCTGGATGGTATTGAACAGAATTGATAACTCACTCAACCAGGCAAGTGCAGAGAACCCCCTTTTGTACGCAAATTGCATTTAATGACCATGCACATTGAAATGGATTATTAATCTAAAGATGAAAATCATTGTAAACTTTTAACTATCCATTCTGTCCCCTTTGTTTTCAATTGTGCTTAGTATTGTATAAAATGTATCTGGCTATTTATGTGTCATGGAGCAGGGACTGGTAGTGAGAAGGCATGTATCGATAAGCTGTACAGTCTGACTGAACCACAATACAAGCAACTCCAAAGGCTGGCCAGGACCACCAGCCAAACAAAGGTCTTGCACCCAGGGAGAAGCTGGCTCAGTAGTGATGGGAACATCTACGGTGCACTCTGGGAGACCACAAGCAGGCGCCTCAATGACATGGGGGCCGGAGGGCTCAGTGCCACAGGGACGAGATGGCCTGTTTCCAATAACAATTCCAGGTCCGGGGAAAATATCTTCAGCCGTAGCTATTCCATGGATGATCGACTGAATAGGGCACTGGAACACAATGTGACGATGGGTGGGGAGATTGGAGCTCACAGCAGAATTTTCTCTGGTGGCCATCTGTCAGGCAGATGGCTCAGCTGCACTGAGGGTCATAAAGGCAATGGCGAGGGTACTGCACCTGCGGAGAGACATGTGTATGAAAGAATGACCTCGGCACTGTTTTCCAAACGGAGGCCAGGAGACACAGTGACCCTGAGCCATAGCCGTGGCCCAATCTCTGACCTTCGGCGAAGACTGGAAAGTATTGGCAACGCTTACAATGTCATTAGCACTCCACAAAAGCTACTGGCTGCAATGGGAAAGGTGCGGACCTTCCCAGGGGCTGGGGGTAGAACCTCCCACTGCCCTGGTGCCCAGGTGAGCAGTCCGCCCTTTGCAGCACAGCCTTATGTGCTTGTGCAGGCCCCTGTTCAAGAACCCTGTGCACCAGAGCGCTGCAAACTTGGGGCGAGTAGCTCAAGGAGCAGAGCGAAGGATGTCCTAGGCAGTAAGTCAAGCACCTGGTCTTCTGGGAAACAGCAAACTGATGAAGATCAGAACTGGAAAGGCCAGCAATTCTCTCGCTGCAGGAGAAGAACAATGGAGCTCACTACACACCACAGCAGCAGTTTAAAGGCTGAGAGGTGTGAACTCAGTGAAGTGGATAAAGGTAAATTGACTACTTTAACAATTTATAGTTAGCTATCCCTACAAACCTCTATCTTTTGTCCTTCCCCAAAGTCATTACCAGTAAGCTTCCATGCTATTTCTATTCTAATCAGAATTCATGCTATTCCTAATACTAACCAGAATCTTTGCCATTACAAACCAGACTGTTGTTTCCATTACAAATCCCAGACTTTGTGTTGATTCCATTACTAACCAGCTAATGCCATCTCTTATTGTCCAAAGTCTCTGCTACTCCCATACAAGTTAGAATCTCCAATTTTCCCGTAATTTCTCATCTCCATTATGCACAAACTAACAAGTTTCCCCATTGTTGCCAATCCAACTTGCATTTATGTATCAAAATATTCTGATGAAGCAGAGAAACATGTTCAGGCCAAATTCGATACGGAGCCAAAAAAAAGCCTAGGACATTGTGAAGAGGTGACTCAAGGGAAGAAAGAAGCAGAGGTGGAGGGGATCAAGGGAGGGAATTCTATCATATAACGCCCAGCTGCCTGAAGATATCATTCTCAGTATTGGTGTCATTCAGAGAGGGCGAATTCCAAAGAGGAAGATTAGAAACCTCTGGGCGGTGTAATGTAGGGGTGGAGGAGCTTCATAAATATTAGGAAGGATGAGTAAATTAAACAATTTAAAGACATACATTTTAAATTTATAGTATTGAGGAATGCATTATCTGTTCATGTCTCCACTGATTCCCACTATCTGCTGGTGTCTCCACTCACTACCTGCTGGTGTCTCCACTCATTTCACTATCTGCTGGTGTCTCCACTAAATATCTGCTGATGTCTCCACTCATTTCACTATCTGCTGGTGTCTCCACTCACTACCTGCTGATGTCTCCACTCATTTCACTATCTGCTGGTGTCTCCACTCACTACCTGCTGGTGTCTCCACTCATTTCACTATCTGCTGGTGTCTCCACTCATTTCACTATCTGCTGGTGTCTCCACTCACTACCTGCTGGTGTCTCTACTCACTACCTGATGGTGTCTCTACTCACTACCTGATGGTGTCTCCCTAATCCCACTATCTGCTGGTGTCTCCACTCACTACCTGCTGGTGTGTCCACTCATCCCACTGTCTACTGGTGTATCCACTCACTATCTGCTGGTGTCTCCAATCATCCCACTATGTGCTGGTGTCTCTACTCACTACCTGTTGGTGTCTCCTCTCACTACCTGCGGGTGTTTTCAATCATGCCACTATCTGCTGGTGTCTCCACTCATCCCACTATCTGCTGGTGTCTCTACTCACTACCTGCTGGTGTCTCCTCTCACTACCTGCTGGTGTCTCCTCTCACTACCTGCTGGTGTTTTCAATCATCCCACTACCTGCTGATGTCTCCACTCATTCACTACCTGCTGGTGCCTTTGCTTTCCCATTCTTGGCAAGATTTCCTGCCTTTCCTCTACCTCTTTACACAATCTTCATCCAGTCTCATACAATCTTATTTCCTGGTTTCTGTGGTGTTTATACTACTTGTATCCTCTTTGTCTCAAAAATAAAAAGAATCTCCCAACAATTGTCTCTTGTGTCTGTACTTTCCTGTGTGTTACTATTTGAAGTTTTTTTTTTTGCATGGTTAGTTCCTGTGAGATCCTTTAATTTTAATCTGGTCTGGTCTGTTCTACCAACTGGCATGCACTTGGGATTTGGATTGTCCTTTGCAGAACTTTTTAAAAATTAATTTTACTCACAAAATCTTAAATGAAAACATGTGTTTATTTTCCTTGTTATAGCTTTTCTATCCTCCCATCTCCTGTTGCTGACTCCCTGTTTGGGAGTACAGTGAGTCTTTTTCAATCATTCTGCATGTCTCAGTCTTGATGATAAATGTTGACAGGTTACTTGACTGCAAGGAGAGACAACAGGAATATGGGAACAAGGGGTGCAGACTGAATCGGATTTAAAAAGCAGAAAGTAATGGAGAAACTCTGTGGAGACAGAGAGAGAGAAAAGGAGTTAACATTTCAAGTCATGGAAACGAGGAGGAGTAAGCCATTCAGCCCTTTGAGCCTGTTCTACCATCTTAATATGATCATGGCTGATCTTCCATCTGAAATCACATTCCCACTTTCTCCCCATAGCCCCTCACTGCCTTTAAAATCTAAAAAGTTATCAAATATTTTCTTGAATATACTCAGTATAGAGTCCATTGACTGTCCTTTGGAACTCTAATGCAAAGGGGCAGTGACAAATGCTGAAGGGTACTGCTGACTTAGATATGTTGGACAATAGACAATAGGTGTAGCAGTAGGCCATTCCGCCCTTCGAGCCTGCACCACCATTCAATATGATCATGGCTGGTCATCCTCAATCAGTATCCTGTTCCTGCCTTATCTCCATAACCCTTGATTCCACTATCCTTGAGAGCTCTATCCAACTCTTTCTTAAACGAATCCAGAGACTGGGCCGCCACTGCCCTCTGGGGCAGAGCATTCCACACAGCCACCACTCTCTGGGTGAAGAAGTTTCTCCTCATCTCTGTCCTAAATGGCCTACCCCTTATTTTTAAGCTGTGTCCTCTGGTTTGGGACTCACCCATTAGTGGAAACATGTTTCCTGCCTCCAGAGTGTCCAATCCTTTAATAATCTTATATGTCTCAATCAGATCCATTTCTGCATCAAAACCTTTATGTGTGTATTGATAGCCTAATCCAATCCTCATTCCCACATATACTTTCATCTGGAGTGACTAGATAACGGCTAGAAATGGTTTATTTATTCCCATTACCAATCTTAATTAATTAAACTACGTCTGCTAGGTGTCCTGTAGGCAGCTCATACTATGAAGTGCATATAGACCTATTGTTAGGCCATTTTAGGCAGCTCTGGTCTCTGTTTTCCATGAAAAGTCCCAATAAAAAACCAGGAGAGAAGCTATAAAGATGATTTAAAAGGATAATATAGAACTTCAGGACTCCCATTTTCTCTATAACAGAGAAGGTTGAGGCAGTGACCTGATAGACGTTTTTAAAATTATGAAAGGTTTGATTGGGTTAACGGTATAGGCTGAGATCCCAGATTCTAAAACCTGGTCTGTTTGAGTCACTATCCTTCCAGTAGGGCCTGGGAGGTTCTGCTGAAGAAACCTTAGCTGCTCTCTGTTACTTGGAGAGGGAGCCAGCTTGCCTAAGCCAGTGGTGCACATAGTGTGGGATTATGGTTACGTTTGTGACAGAGGGCACAGATTTAAGATGACTGGCAAATAAACACATGGCAAAGAGTACTTAGGATTTGGAATGTGTTGTCTGACAAGTTGGTGGATACAAATTCAATCAGAGCTTTTAAAAGGGAATTGGATTTGAAAGGGTAAAGCTGCAGGGAAATGTAGGAGTGTGCAAGTGGGAATAGATTGCAATTGAGAAACCCCCTTTGAATTGTCCTATTACTGAAGAATGGAATCTTGTATTGGCCTGAGGCTCCCTTACTGAAGGGCATTAACAAGCTAGATGAGATTGTTGCAGCAATCCAGTAGCTTCCATGGTTCTTTTCTCTTGCGTGCACTTGTCTATTTTGCCAGGTGTGTTGAATTAATTTCTAAACTCTGCCACACTGAGAATTCTCCAAGTTAACTATGATAAGTGTGTGATTTGTGCACGCCGGCACGCACTTGTATCTGTGTGTGTTTGTGTGCACACACGAGCATGTGTGCAAGATCCATGTTCAGTTTAGCTCAGAATTTTACAGCAATTTTACTTCTATCATTCTGAAGAAAGCAAAAGGGAACAATAGGCCATTCAGCTTGTTAGATCTATTCCAACTTGCAATCTTAAACACTGAGCTACACCTCAATTCTATTTACCTGCCTTAGATCACTTATACCTTGGTACCCTTAATTATCCATAATTCCCAGTCGTTTGGGGGCAAGAGTTCCAAATTTCCACCTCCCTTTCCTTCCTAAGTTGGTTTCTGAATGGTTTCTTACTATAAAATAGCGAGTTCTTAGTAGAGGAAATAATTTCTCCTTAACTACCCTGTTGAAACCCTTTGTACTTTTAAGCACCTCAATCAGATCATTGTCTAATTTTCTAAATTCATGGGAATACATAGGAGCTGGAGGATGCCATCCAGCCCATCGAACCTTGATGCGCTATTCAATTTGATGTATTTGAGCATTTCCTTTTACTGACAACGTGCGTGTAACAACATTGGCAATGAGAAATCTTCCAACCTCTACCTTGAAGATACTCCAAGGATGCTCCTCCAAAGACCTCTGTAGGACAGAGTTCCAGAAGGTTATAATCGTCTGATTCTCCATTTTTGTCAAAAAATGGCATTCCCCATCAATTTTAAATTGTGACTTGGTTTTAGACTCCCCAACCAGGAGAAACATCTTACCTATGTTTAACCTGTCTAGTATTTTGTGTGTTTCTCTCACCAGTTAAGAAATACTCTGTACATCTATTACTCCCTCCAAAGTGGATAACCCTCACATTTTTTCACATTATATTCCATCTACCTATTCACTAGGGCTGTCCAAATCCTCCACTTTATTTCTTCCTCACAGTATCCATTTTCACGTAGCTTTATACCATCTGCAAATTTGAAAATATGACATTTGGTCCCCATCTTCAAATCATTGATTTATATTGTGAATGTCTGGGGACCAAATATTGACCTAAATGTTACCCCACTAGTCACAGTCTGCCAATGTCAGAGTGACCTGATTATTCCTACTCACTGTTTTCTGTCTGTTAGCCAATCATTAGCCTGTACATTACCTCCTATTCCATGTCAAGAATCATAGGGATGTACAGCATGGAAACAGACCCTTTGGTCCAACCTGTCCACGCCGACCAGATATCCCAACCCAATCTAATCCCACCTGCCAGCACCCGGCCCATTTCCCTCCAAACCCTTCCTATTCATATACCCATGCAAATGCCTTTTAAATGTTGCAATTGTACCAGCCTCCACCACTTCCACTGGCAGCTCATTCCATACATGTACCACCCTCTGTGTGAAAAAGATGCCCCTTAGGTCTCTTTTATATCTCTCCCCTCTCACCCTAAACCTATGCCCTCTAGTTCTGGACTCACCGACTCCACGGAAAAGACTTTGTCTATGTATCCTATCCATGACCCTTATGATTTTGTAAACCTCTATAAGGTCACCCCTCAGCCTCTGACGCTCCAGGGAAAACAGCCCCAGCCTGTTCAGCTTCTCCCTGTAGCTCAAACCCTCCAACCCTGGCAACATCCTTGTAAATCTTTTCTGAACCCTTTCAAGTTTCACAACATCTTTCCTATAGGAAGGAGACCAGAATTGCATGCAATATTCAAACAGTGGCCTAACCACTGGTCTGGTTACTCCAGATTACAATGGGATCTTGATCAGTTGAGCCAATGGGCTGAGAAGTGGCTGATGGATTTTAATTTAGATAAATGTGAGGTGTTGCATTTTGGGAAAGCAAATCTTAGCAGGACTTATACACTTAATGGTAAGGTCCTAGGGAGTGTTGCTGAACAAAGAGGCCTTGGAGTGCAGGTTAGTAGCTCCTTGAAAGTAGAGTCGCAGGTAGATAGGATAGTGCTCATTCCTGAAGAAGGGCCTGTGCCCGAAACGTCGAATCTCCTGTTCCCTGGATGCTGCCTGACCTGCTGTGCTGTTCCATCAATAAAGTTTCAACTTTGATCTCCAGCATCTGCAGACCTCACTTTCTCCTAGATAGGATAGTGAAGAAGGTGTTTGGTATGCTTTCCTTTATTGGTCACAATATTGAGTACAGGAGTTGGGAGGTCATGTTGCGGCAGTACTGGACATTGGTTAAGCCACTTTTGGAATAGTGCATGCAATTCTGGTGTCCTTCCTATCGAAAGGATGTTGTGAAACTTGAAAGGGTTCAGAAAAGATTTACAAGGATGTTGCCAGGGTTGGAGGGTTTGAGCTATAGGGAGAGGTTGAATAGGCTAGGGTTGTTTTCCCTGGAGCGTTGGAGGCTGAGGGGTGACCTTGTAGAGGTTTATAAAACCATGAGGGGCATGGATAGGGCAAATAGTCAAGGTCTATTCCCTGGGGTGGGGGAGTCCAGAACTAGATGGCATAGGTTTAGGTTGAGAGGGGAGAGATATAAAAGAGACCTAAGGGGCAATTGTTTCACGCAGAGAGTGGTGCGTTTATGGAATGAGCTGCCAGAGGACGTCATGGAGGCTAGTACAATTGCAACATTTAAAAGGCATCTAGATGGGTATATAAAGAGGAGGGATATGGGCTGGGTGCTGGCAGGTGGGACTAGAATGGATTGGAATATCTGGTCACCATGGACGAGTTGGACCGAAGGGTCTGTTTCCGTGTCGTACATTTCAATAACTCTATGATCCTAATACGGATAGGCTGGATAGAATTGATGTGGAGAAAACGTTTTGAAAAGTAGCAGAGACGAGGACCCAGGGCACAGCCTCAGAGTGAAGGGACGGCCCTTCAGAACTGAGATGAGGAGGAATTTCTTCAGCCAGAGGGTGGTGAATCTGTGGAACTTATTGCCGCATATGGTTGTGGAGGCCAAGTCATTGAGAGTATTTAAGACAAGAGGATAGGCTCTTGATTAGTAAGGAGATCAAAGGTTATGAGGAGAAGGCAGGAGAATGGGGTTGAGAAACGTATCAGCAATGATCAAATAGCAGAGCAGACTTGATGGACTGAACAGAGTGATTCTGCTCGTATATCTTATGGTCTTTCTGAAATCTGCCTACAAAACCAAATTGCTGCGTTTTTCAGTTTCTCTGAGACCTTGGCACCAGGGAGGCAAAACACCATCTTGAATAACATTTACTGCTACAGGAATACCTGTTTGACTATGGAAACCCCAATAACTATTACTGTTCCATTCCTTTTTCTCTTTTACAAAGCAGCAGGGTCTCCTATGGTGTCGTGGTCTTTGCTCTAGCTATATGCCCCTGATATACCATTGCCATCACCAGCTTCTAAAATAGAATACCAGTTAGCAAGCACAATAGACTCAGGGGACTCCTGCACCACCTCTATGGTTTTCTTACACTGGTCAAAATCCATGCCCTCTCTACTGTTACGCTTCTCAGATTCTTTCTGTGTGCAATCCTTACGGAATGCCCAACTGTGTCTCCAGCCGTTACCTGAGCACCGAAAGCTAGAACTCAAACTTGTGCAACTATTTTCCTGTTTTACTCACCAGCCAGGCCACATTTAATGCCCATCCCTAATTGCCCAGACGGCAGTTACTGGGGGTCTGGATTCATGTGTAGGCCAGACCAGACAATGAGGGCAGATTTACCTCCCGTAAGGACATAAGAAAACCAGATGAGTTTTGCCAAGTAATCTTCAATGGTTTCATGGTCATTATTAGACTCCCAGTTCTAGGCTTTTACTGAATTCAAATTCCACCATCTGCCATCTCAGGATTCAAACCCAGATCTCCAGGAACATTACATAGGTGTCTTGATTAAAAGTCTTTGCTAATACTACTAGGCTATCATCTCCCACTTGCTGCAAATGTGTTTCTTTGAGACACATTGTAAATCTATGACTTCACATATATCACAGGAGGTACACTCCACTTGGCTCTTCTGACCTGTCAAAAGTGGGTACTGCAGATGCTGGAGATTAGAGTCAAGATTAGAGTGGTGCTTGAAAAGCACAGCAGGTCAGGCAGCATCCGAGGAGCAGGAAAATCGATGTTTTGGGCATAGGTCCTTCATCAGGAATGTCAGGAAGGGCTTATGCCTGAAACGTTAACTCTCCTGCTCCTCGGATGCTGTCTGACCTGCTGTGCTTTTCCAGCGCCACACTTTTTGACTGATGTCCAGCATCTGCAGTCCTCACTTTCTCCTTCTCATCGAAGGAGATGTCCAATTAGTCTAATTCCCCAGGCCTTTCAGCATAGCAGTACCATTTTCACCCCTTCAAATGATTACCCAATTACCTTTTTAAAATTACTATTGAATCTGCTTCGACTGAACCTTTAGAATGTAAATTCCAAATTACCACAGCTCACTGCAACAAAAAGAAAATAACCTCAGCTATGCTTTGTGTGCTGATTATGTTAAATCTGTGTCATCTGGTTACTGATGTGCCTGCTTTTGGAAATATTCCTCTTTTATTTCCTTTGTTTTTTTCCAATTGTTGGCAAGACCAGCATTTGTTATCCATCCCCAACTGCCTTTGAACTGAATGGTTTTCTAGGGCTATTTCAGACAGTAGTTAAGAGCAAACCACATTGCTGAGACTAGAGTCGCATGTAAGCCAGACTGGGTAAGGACAGCAGATTTTCTTCTCTCGAGGACATTAGTGAACCTGGAGAGTTTTTAATGAAAATCAAAGATAGTTGTCATGGTCAGCATGACTGAGACTACCTTTACGTTCTGAAGTCTTAAACAGAATATGAATTAGCATTAGCCTGGGCTTCCTACTCACTAGACCACTGACATTTCCCAAGGTCACCTTCTCCCACGCTCCCTCCCCATCCCATTGATTCATTTCAGATTTCGAACATGTCTAACAAATCTCTCTCCTTTCACCTTGTCTGTTTTCAGGAGCATAGTCTCTCTAGTGTTTCCACACAGCTGATGATCCATTGGGATAGAATTTCACATGTAATAGAAACATTGATTATCATCAAAATAAACAGAAATTAAAATTAGCGGTTTTGATTTGTCAGATGATCGGTCAGCCCAATTTAATGTCAAACTGAGTGTCTAACCCTTCGTATCAGTGGAGACAAACATCAGTTATAGAGATTGGTTGTGAGCTATCCTAAGGTAGCACAGTGGCAGTGTCCCTACCTCTGAGCCAAAAGTTCTGTGTACAAGTGTCATTTGCTCCAGAGGTGCATCATAACATTTTTGAGCAGGTCAATTAAAACTACCCACTGTAGATAAATAATGGGAGCAGGTTGAGGCAAATTCTGACACTGAAATAGGGCAACCCCAGTTATAAGAACACAAGAACAGTGTGTTTAGAGATACCTCACACACTTGTGCTCTTGCACTCCTCCTGCAGATAAGAAGCAACATCAAAAAGAGGAGAAGCTGAAGATGGGGACAGGACAGATGTACGAGTTTATGGAGGCTCTTCCAACAGAGAAACCATCTGAGGTGAGACATAGGACAGAGTTTGTACTAATAGTTTCAAAGAATCTGCTGTTAAATTGTGTTAATGGTCAGTTCATAGTGTACAGAACCTGACTACAGTATTTCTGAAAAGAGTAAATGTTGCCAAAGCTTGTTGTATTGCATGTGTCAGGACAAATGCAAGAATACCAAATTTCAGACCAGCATGGCCATTTGTACTAGAGGAGAAAAAGGCACTGTTTGGCATTGCCCCGGCCAATCAGAGGTCACTTGGCAACCAGTCAGCCCCCTATTTTCCTGCAGTACAAATTGTTGTGATTGTTTGAAATTGGGATCTCTAGCCCTTGTCCTGATGAATGAAAGGTGAAAAATCTTCAACAACGTGTCTCTTTTCAGCAACTCTATTGTCAATTTGTTGGTGAATTCTGGGAGTTTAAAACCATAAAATGAGTAAAATGAATCACAAGTCCAACATAAAGAATGTGTTGCAAATATACAGTACTATAGTAGCACAAAAGAAAAGATGGCTAAATTGTTTTTCCTAAACATGACCTTTTTGAACTTTTCAATATACCACCTAAAGGATGATGGACACAGGTTCAGGCAACGTTTGGAAGGAAATTGGATATGTGGTTGATAAGGAGGAATTTTCAGGGTATGCAGAGAAATAAAAATGTTACTTTTGTTAACTCTGACTGACCAGAAACATCTAAACCATTGTCCATAAAAAACATGTTCCTTGGCTAATAGCTTTTATGTTTTAACTTGCAGCTAGAGAAAGGAGGTGGATATGAATACATGGCTAGCTGTGGACAACAGAAACTACAAGTGGAGGGAGAAGGTACAACGTTTCATTATTACATTTGGCTAAAAGGTTGAGGACAAGCCAGGGTCCCTGCACTGCAAACCTGGGGCTGTATTACAAGTTCCTTGTGCACTTGCAGAGAGACACAAATAATGCAGCAGCTATTTTAATCAACCTGTCAAGGCATCTGGAGCAGATGGGATTTGAACCTTGATCTCCTGGCTCAGATATCAGAGCATTGCCACTGCACCACAGGACCTCTACAAATAGTGCTCTGTGATAGAGATAAATGTCCACTCTTTAAGTCACAAGGTAGACTAACCACCTGATGGTGACTCAATGAGGAGGCAATCATTTGTCTTTGAGGATTTGCAATTGATCAAATGCAGTCCCCATTGCTTATCATAGAATCCCTACAGTGTAGAAACAGGCCATTTGGCTCAACAAGTCCACACTGGCCCTCCAAAGAGTATCCCACCTAGTGTGCTTTATATTTCCTCTGATTAATGCAGCTAAGCTAAACATCCCTGAACACTTTGGGCAATTTAGCAAGGCCAATTCATCTAACCTGCACATCTTTGGATTGTGAGAGCAAATCCACGCATTCACGTGGAGAATGTGTAAACTCCATATAGATAGTCGCCCGAGGCTGGAATCGAACCTGGGTCCCTGGCGCTGTACGGCAGCAGTGCTAACCACTGAGCCACCGTGCCACCCCGCCTGCTTACAGCAGGCAAGTCCCCCCAGCGGAGGGCTCTGTAGACATGAGTCAGCCCTCTTTCCCTGGGGATCTGGGGTGGAGGGTGTTGCATGCAGAACCCCTTGTAACTGCAGATTGAGGTGGTTCACAGACTCCCAGCCTATTTATTTTGCAGCTTTGTGGAGTCTGTGGACCATGTGTATGTTGGTTGTGGGTGTTGGCACTCTTCTTTTAGTTACCTAAAGAACAGTTTGCTCTGTTTCTGGTTGCACTTCAGCCCCACGCTCCTGATCTTTGAGCACCGAGTGTTGAGGGGTGTGGGCAGATTGGAGGATCTCCTAGTGGGTCTGCTCCTGGGCCTGGCCAGGCTGGCCATAAATAGGTCCCCAGGCAGCAGGCCATGGAGTGGGTCGTTATGGCCGATTGCCTGCCCCTCTTCCGTGGCCATGTTCAAGCTTGGCTGTCCCTGGAGAAGGAGCATGTAATGTGCTCCTTCCTTAGCTATCTTCGGGGGGGTTTAAACTAATTTGGCAGGGGGATGGGATCCGGACTTGTAGTCCAGCAAGTAGGCTAGCTGTTTGTCAGGATGTCCAAGTGTGTGGGGAGGCTGTGAAGAAGGTAGCACTGACAGGGAATACTTACGGACACAGAGATGCATTCAAGTGCGTATACTTCAACGCAAGGAGTATCAGAAAGAAGGTCGGTGAACTTAAGGCGTGGATAGGTACCTGGGACGACGATTTTGTGGCCATCACGGAAACGTGGATAGACAGGAATGGTTGTTGGAGGTTCCTGGTTACAGATGTTTCAGTAAGATTAGGGAGGGTGGGAAAAAAGGAGGGGGGGTGGCATTGCTAATTAGAAATGGTATAACGGCTGCAGAAAGGAAGTTTGAGGGGGATCTGCCTCTGGAGGTAGTATGGGCTGAAGTCAGAAATAGGAAAGGTGCAATCACCTTGTTGGGTGTTTACTATAGGCCCCCCAATAGCAGCAGAGATGTGGAGAAACAGATGGGGAAACAGATTTTGGAAAGGTGCAGAAGCCACAGGATAGTAGTCATGAGCGATTTCAACTTCCCAAATATTGATTGGAAGCTCTTTAGATCAAGTAGATTGGATGCGGCGGTGCTTGTGCAGTGTGTCCAGGAAGCTTTTCTAACGCAGTATGTAGATTGTCCAACCAGAGGGGAGGCCATATTGGATTTGGTACTCGGTAATGAACCGGGACAAGTGGGGGGCTTGTTAGTGGGTGAACATTTTGGTGATGGTGACCACAATTCTGTGACTTTCACCTTGGTTATGGAGAGAGATAGGTGCGCACAACAAGGTAGATTTTATAATTGGGGGAAGGGAAATTACGATGCTGTAAGGCAGGATTTGAGGAGCATACGTTGGGAGCATAGGATGTCAGGGAAGGATGTGGTGGAAATGTGGAACTTCTTCAAAGAGCAGATACGACGTGTCCATGATATGTATGTACCTATCAGGCAGGAAAGAAATGGTCGTGTGAGGGAGCCTTGGTTGACGAGAGAGGTTGAATGTCTGGTAAAGAGGAAGAAGGAGGCATACATAAGGTTGAGGAAACAGGATTCAGACAGAGCAGTGGAGGGATACAGGATAGCCAGAAGGGACCTGAAGAAAGGGAGTAGGAGAGCTAAGAGAGGGCATGAAAAATCGTTGCCGGATAGGATCAAGGATAACCCCAAGGCATTTTATGCGTATGTGAGAAACCTGAGAATGACGAGAACGAGGGTAGGTCCGATCAAGGACAGTAGTGGGAGACTGTGTATTGAGTCGGAAGAGATAGGAGAGGTCTTGAACAAGTACTTCTCTTCAGTATTTACGAACGAGAGGGACCGTATTGTAGAAGAGGAGAGTGTGAAATGGACTGGTAAGCTAGAAGAGATACCTGTTAGGAAGGAAGATGTGCTGGACAT
>NC_057711.1:9643015-9651543 GCF_004010195.1 Chiloscyllium plagiosum | reverse complement strand
GATGTTAGGGGTGGGTTCTTTACCCAGAGAGTGGTGGGGGCATGGAATGCGCTGCCTGTGGGAGTGGCAGAGTCAGAATCTTTGGTGACCTTTAAGCGGCAATTGGATAGGTACATGGATGGGTGCTTAAGCTAGGACAAATGTTCGGCACAACATCGTGGGCCGAAGGGCCTGTTCTGTGCTGTATTGATCTATGTTCTATGTCCATCAACGCTCTCCATGCCTTTAGGGAGAGGTGGGCACCACAGGGAGTGGAGTGCTTTATTTCCCCCCCCCCCAACTCTATTTTGATTTAATCCCTACCCTCTCCTTCACTATTTTGCATGTCAGCATTGCCATTATCGGGTTTTGCTTGTTCCTGGTTCCCTGGCCACATGGGTGGTGGAAGTATTGAATAAAGCTTTTTGCACACAATATCTTCACTGATTCGCTGCACTTACACACAAGCAACACAGGTGCTGTGGAGAGAAAGGCGTACTTGTGCGAACACATTTTGCCCATGATCCACAATGTGGTAATGTCACTCCATTATGTAAAGAGAACGTTCCTCTGTTTATCCTCTGCCCGAATGTTACCAGCTCCTGCAGCATATTTTAGTAGTTGGTACACACTGTAACTCCACACCACACAGATGGGTTTTAAGTACATTTAATCAAGCATTAATGGTGCCTTCAGTAATACAGGGAGACACGAAAAGCTGGAGTTGTCCTCCTTTTAACAGGAAAGGTTAAGATGGGATTTAGTACAGATGTTCAAGACATCTTTTTCTATTGGGAGAAGTGGTGGGAAGAGTCAGATTTACAGTACCAGAAGAGAGAAAGGAAGTTTTTTTTTCCATGCTTAGTTTGTAGTAATGATCTGAAATATAATGTTTGATTGCAACATGTCTTGCTGCTATGTTGAAAGAGTAAGGGGATTGAATTACCTGATTAGCTCTTGTAAAAAGATGGAGTAGTCATAACTGTTCAAATTGCCAACTTATGCGCAGTATTGTTCTAAGAGCTGCTTTTTAACTCCTGTTTTGTTCTTGAATTCAGTGTATTTTAAACTGTGAACCATTGAGCAATCGCAGCTGTTTCTGTCTCAAATGGATGGTGCGCTTAAGACAATAATAGCAACTTTGACATTAACATTAATGCAAGTGGCGAATGCTTATCAGATTTCAAGCAATATAAGTGTCTGGTTATTTTAAACTTGGTCATTTTAAGTAATGGGAGCTGTATTCTGTGAGCATAGAGTGTTGGAATGTGAACTGTATTAGATGCAGTATACAGAGTGTTTGCAATGGTTGCCAAGAGATCCCATTTTTGAGTTGGGTGAGAAATCTTCAACTCCCGTTGGAATTCCCAGTGCTGCTGATCTCTAACTTTGTTTTGGGATTGCATTAAACATGGGTTGAGGGTCTGAGAGGAATTTCTGAGCTGATTTTAACCTCTTCCCACCCCCTACAACCCCCACCCATCCCCTGCCCGTACTTTATTCTCTAACAGTCAACGTAGTTGACAATATTTCACTGATTCTCACTCACTGATACTCACAGGTCCACCAGGGTCTTTGAAACTTCATCGAGGGCAAGGGGCACACCTGGATATTATGGGTCTTAAACATAAAAAGGTAAGTGCTATAGCATGACCGATGGTAAGCAAGAAGTGATGTTTAATGTTGAGTATTAATTCATTAGAATATAGTTATTAATAACGTAAGTATTCTTTAGGGGAGAAAAGGAAATTTCATGCTTAAAAGTTGACCTTGGCATATGGCATAGCATCAGTGCCTCTGATTTTGGAGGCTTAAACACAGAACAAAAGCAAGCCTTTCTTTTGGTAAATGTGCAGATGACTGTGCAGCAGGACATGAGGCCAGATTGTAAAAAGTTTAAAGTAGTTTGGGATATTATGGAATCTCTTGGTCGCCATGTATTTTAATTGAATGTGTGCCAAAAGATACATAGTAAACATTTGAAAAAGCTACATAGCTTTAATTTAGTTCAGCACCAAGGCATAAGGAAGCCATTGTGTCCAAGCTTGGAAGATTGAGGTATACACTGATACTTTCTATTGTGTGAAACCTGAAAGGGTTCAGAAAAGATTTGCAAGGATGTTTGCCAGGATTGGAGGGTTTGAGCTATAGGGAAAGGCTGAACAGCTTGGGGCTGCTTTCTTTGGAGCGTTGGAGGCTGAGGGGTGACCTTTCGAGGTTTATAAACTCATGAGGGGCATAGATAGGATATATAGACATTTTTTCCCTGGGGTGGGGGAGTACAGGACTAGAGGGCATAGGTTTAGGGTGAGAGGGGAAAGATTTAAAAAGGACCAATGGGGCAACCTTTTCACGCAGAGGGTAGTGCTTATGGAATGAGCTGCCAGAGGAAGTGATGGAGGCTGGTGCAATTACAACATTTAAAAGGCACATGATGGGCACATGAATAGGAAGGATTTGGAGGGATATGGGCCAAATGCTGGAAAAAGGGACTAGATTAAGTTAGGATATCTGGTTGGCATGGATCAATTGGACCGAAAGGTCTGTTTCCATGCTGTACATCTCGATGACTCTGTGGTGTGGTAATGGGTTAGTTGAAGACTTCATTAACTTTAAGGGGGAGGCAATGACCTAGTGGTATTATTGCTGGACTGTTAATCCAGAGATACAAGTAATGTTCTGGGGACCTAGGTTCAAATCCTGCCATGGCAGATGGTGGAATTTGAATTTAATAAAAATATGTAATTAAGAGTTTCCATGACCATGAAACAATTCTCAGGAAATACCCACCTGGTTCACTCATGGCCTTTAGGGGAGGAACCTGCCATCTTTACCTGGTCTGGCCTACATGTGACTCCAGACCCACAGCAATGTGGTTGATTCTAAACTGCCCTCTGGGCAATAAATGTTGGCTCAGCCAGTGATGCCCTCATCCTGCAAATGCATTTTAAAAAATCCACAGGAGCAACTTTACTGCATCCTAGCATCTAAACGTGAAGCACTGACTATGAGATTACTTTCACCATCCAGTTATTTAGACTGTGATGTTGGCCTGTGATGGAAATCCTTTGGCCATAAAATTTGCCCAAGCTTGGAGTCACCCCAGAGATCATAAGGCCATCCTTTAAATTTACGTTAACTTGTTAATTTGTTCATTCATGGGATGTATTACCCATCCTTCATATTGCCCCTGATAAGGTGGTGGAAACATCAAGAAAGTGGAATTGATGATTATCAAATCTCCTCAATTGGTAGCATGGACTTGATAGGATGAATGGCCTACTTCTGTTCTTCTGTCTTATAGGCGAATGTGAGGACTGCAGATGCTGGAGATTAGAGTGCTGGAAAAGCACAGCAGGTCAGGCAGCATCTGAGGAGCATCTCTTCCTGATGAAGAGCTTTTGCCTGAAACATCAATTCTCCTGCTCTTTGGATGCTGCCTGACCTGCTGTGCTTTTCCAGCACCACACTCTTGACTTCTGTAGATTTATAGTGAGTTCTCTTCTTGAGAGGCTGCAGTCCATGAACTAAAGGCGCTCCCAAAGTACAATTAATTAGGCACTACAAGAATTAAGGGGCATTTATAGCCACCAAGGCAATGGAGAGTCTACTATGGGATGGGGTGAATGTGGAGGGTTTGAGAATTTTGTAAAAGCCAGGTTTAATACTTCCATTGAGAATACAGGTCGTTCTGCTATAATGCGTATTTTGTTAATGTGAATTTGCTCTAATGCGATTGACAAATTGGGGACACTGTTTTGAATTTTTAAAACGTGTTGGCAGTAACGTGATCACATCGCCAACACTTTAAGCGCTCTTTCTAAAGCATGATTTTTCTTTAAGTGGGGTTGCGCAAGAATGCAACCATCGCGCTATAGAAGAACTATGTGTGTGACTCTAGACTGAAGTTCTGTTCCTTAAGCAATGAGAGCTAGTATAGTGATGGTGGGCCAAATGGCTTCTTTCTTTGCCCTGATGACTCTAACAACTCTGTAACGTTTTTATTTTCAGGAGAAGGGCCTTCCAGAAGATGAAACTTCAGGCAGTTTTGACACAAAGAAATTATCTGGTAAACACTTCAAAATGTCTAAAAGGAAATCTACTTGTGGAGACAGAGGGCATGGCTGAGGTACTGAATAAGTGCTTGGCATCTGTCTTCACTAAAACGAGGGATGCTGCGATATTTCCAGTAAAGGAGTTTTTAGATTTCATTCCCTACAGTGTGGAAACAGGCCCTTTGGCCCAGCAAATCCACACGGACCCTCTGAAAAGTAACCTACCCAGACCCATTCACCTTAACTAATGACCTAACTCTATGGGCAATTTAGCATGACCAATTCACCTAACCTGTATATCTTTGGACTGTGGGAGGAACCCCATGCAGACACAGGGAGAACGTGCAAACTCCACATAGCCAGTCACCCGAGGCTGGAATCGACCCTGGGTTCCTGGTGCTGTGATGCAGCAGTGCTAACTATTGAACCACTGTGCCGCCCCAGAGTTGATCTGGATATGAAAATTAGAAAAGGACTGAAGCAGAGGTTGACAGTTCTCAATGTGGAGTGGAAGGGTTGTATCCCAGGTTACTGAGGGAAGGGAGGCTCTGGACACAATCTTGCAATCCTCCTTGGATATTTGGATAGTGGCTGAGAATGAAAGGTTGCAAAAGAAACAGTGTAAACCTGGTAACTAAAGACCAGGCTGCCTCACGTCAGTGGTGGGAAAATATCAGGATCTGTGATAAAATTAATTGTCACATGAAAGAGCTAAAAAAACTTTTGAGGATATACACGGACTGATAAAATGACAGCCACAAGCCAGACGTAACTAAACATAGAGCTGGGTGAAGTGGTATGTTTTGAAAGGTCCAATGGGGAATTCAGAAGTAGCATCTTTACCCGGAGAGTTCCTTGTGGAGCTGGCTATAATTGATGTGAATAGTATAGATACATTTAAGGGTAAGCTTGACAGGTTTATGAAGAAAAAAGGAACTGAAGGTTGCAATAATAGATTAAGTGAGGGAAGATAGGAGGAGACTAAAATGGAGCATACACGTCAGCATAGACTGGTGGCTGTGAATAGTCTCTGTTGTATGTCCTATGTATGTAAAATGACAGGCACTATAAAGTAAATGATAGCCAATACAGAGCAATGAAAGACAAATCATATCTGACTAATGTGATTGAGTTGTTTGTCAAATTGACATTGTGCAAATCCACTGTTTTGTGTTGGTTATAGATGGCTCTTCAATTTCTTCATGTTAATCTGGGTTTTCACAGACTAAAAGACAGGTTTAGAATCTTCCCATTTTGGAAAATATTTGATTTATTTAAAGAAACTGACTAATATGCACCCTGTTTAAATAGTGCAGTATAGTCATTGCCACTGATTTTAAACCTGGTTTACTCCCAGCTGAAGAACTGCACAGCCGAATCTTATTTTTCAGCTGTCTTAATAAAACTGCATTAGCCTGCCACTCTATATATATTGCGCCTCACTTTTAGCAGGCGGGAGAAAGCAGGAATCCAATGAGGCTGCCTGACTGTGCTAACTCAGAGAAAGTTTACCATTTGTGATTGCATCAATGAATTATTCTGCAAAGCCTGAAACCTAACCTAACTGCTCCAATTTTGAATGCGTTTTTAAATTTCCTCATGGGATCTGGGCTTGGCTGGCAAGGCCAGTATTTATTGCCCATCTGTAACTGCCCTTGGGAAGGTGGTGGTGAGCTGCTGTCTTGAATAGCTGCAGTCCTTGTGGCATAGGTGCACCCACAGTACTTTTCAGGGGGAATGGGTGCGTCAAGTTATTAATTGTTCCCAGTGTAGAAACAGTACCCTATATTTGGGGAGATCTGGGGAGTGAATCCTAGAGCTTAGGACGTCAGGTAAAGCTACCACAAAGTAACAGGCAATGGAGTATTTATTGCTTCTGCACTGATTCTTAGTTTTGGCTTTGATGGAACTCTGTGGAAGACTGCGGTGCACACACTGACCTATCAGGCCCTGGTCACCCATAAAGGACAATCCCATTGGAAGAAGTGAAAAGACCAACCTGGGAGTTCTTGGACGATAAACTCCGCCAAAGAAGCAGATAGTGTTCCAGATCATATAATCATACAATCTCTCCAGTGTAGAAGCAGGTCATTCAGTCCTTCGAGTCCACAACGACCCTCTGAAGAGCTTCCCACCTAGACCCACCCCACTAGCCTATTTCTGTAACCCTGCTTTTCCCATGGCTAATCCACCAAACCTGCACATCCCTGGAAACTATGGACAATTTAGCATACTGGCACCATTTAAATTGTGGCACCATTTAGATAGTGGCACCTTAAAACTGCAGGTTGCACAGTTCAGTGGAAAAGCTGTTGAACTAGCTTTGATTATGCACAACTTACTCTTACAAACCTTAAATCCTGTGAAAATTGAGAATGACACTTCAGAAATATAAAAAATAGAAAAGGGAACCATGAAGAAGATCTAAAGCACCATTAATTACATATAAGATATGGCTTTGTGTTCCCTGGCTAGACAAGTAAAAGATGAGCATTCCTCTCATTTTTATTAATTTCTAATCTGCTGAAATAAGTAAACAAAGCACTTCCGAACCTGTTCTTGTGTGTCTATCAGGAGGGGCATTTGCTTATCCACCGGAGCTTTCTGGGACTGACAGATTGCGGCCAATGGAAGGAGCAACATATGTCAACATCCCAGTGAGCCCAGCGTCAAAGAAGCAGCTCCATTATATGGAACTTGAGCTCCAGGAGTCCAGTCCTGCCATTCGAGGTAACTCCGCATGATGTAGCTCAGCACCAACCGTGGCTTCTTTCTGTCAGTGAAGTGTCACTGATATGTAATTCCTTCAGAAAACAGAGCTCAAAGGCATTAATTGGATTTCATAGGAATTAAACATACAGTGATGATGTTACCAAAAATGATGTATAGGTTACGATGTACATCATTAACAATAATTCTGCCAGAACGTTACATCACTGCAGTTCACATTACTAGAAGATGCCCATCATTCAGCTTTCAAGATTAATAGGTACATGCCTTGTCAAAATCTGAAGATCCTGTTCTCTTAACCATCTTTTGAAACTTTCCTTTGAGTCAGGCTACTTAAGAATTATGTTCCTCCCTTCCCTTGTCCAGTTAGTGGCAATAACCTCAGTAAGAGTCACTCTCCTTTTGGAAACTGTCAATCATAGGAATCATTTGGAGATAGTTACATGGAGCAGAAGCTCTGTACGGGCATGTTACACAGCTGTGCCTGGAGGTGTCATCCTCTGAATCTACAGCCTATCATTTTAATGATTATAAAAATTCCATAGATACCTCGTTCTGAGAAATTGATGATAGTACAGGAGTCTTAAAGAATACAGTTTGTAGTGTTTTCAAAACTCCTTATCGCTGTCTAACCAGATTCATTTTTACAAAGTGAACATTGATATCAGGATCTCACTCAAAAGGTGAAAATAATACAAAGAATTAACCCTATCCTTAGACTCCCATTCCTTCATGACTGTCTCAATCTACTCAAAGCCTTGTGCTTCAGTTGTGGTACAATGTGTAATGCTGTTGGTGTTGAGGTCATGTCATGTTGCGGTAATGTCTCTAACTCTGAGCCAGAAGATCTGGGTTCAAGACCCACTTTAACCTTGAGGTGTTTCATTGCATATCAGAATAGGTTAATTAAAATAACCACTCAAGGCTGCTACTGAACATCATAGAGTCATACAGCACAGAAACAGACCCTTCGGTCCTATCAGTCCATGCTGAACATAATCCCCAACTAAACTAGCCTCACCTGCTTGCTCCTGGCCTGTATCCCTCCGAACCTTTCTTATTCATGTATCCATCCAAATGTCTTTTAAACATTGTAATTGTACCTGCACCCACTACTTTCTCACGAAGTTCATTCCACATGCGAATCACCGTCTGTGTAAAGAATTTACCTATCATGTCTTTTTAAAATCTCTCTTCTCTTACCTTAAAAGTATGCCCCCTAGTCTTGAAATCCCCCATCCTCGGGAAAGAACAACTACCGTTAACTCTATCTATACCTCTCATTACCAGATCGCCTCTCAACCTCCTACGCTTCAGTAAGAAATGTCCCTGGCTGTCCAGCCTTTCCTTATAACTCAAATCTTCCATACTTGGCAACATCCTGGTAAATCTATTTCTGAACACTCTTCAGCTTTAATAATATCCTTCCTATAGCTGGATGACCAGAACTGGACACATTATTGCAGAACAGCCCTCACTAATGTCCTGTACAATCTCAACATGACTTCCCAACTCCTATATTCAAAGGACTGAGCAATGAAGGCAAGCATGCCAAATGTACAGCAAACTTTGTTTTAGTCGGCATTTTAGATAAACTGGCAAAAATTATATACCTCAAATATTGCGATCTACCATGATTCTGAGTATTTATGATGTAATTAAAGTATAACAGTGATGTTTATACACTGTATTATGTTTCTATTACTTACTGTATATTTGTACATTGAGTTTAAGAGGTATGTTGATGTTTTTACACATTTTTTG
>NC_057711.1:9641501-9642515 GCF_004010195.1 Chiloscyllium plagiosum | reverse complement strand
CCTGATATCCTTTCACTCCTTTATCAAGGATCTCTCTACCTCTGCCTTACAAATATTTAAAGACTTTTATTCCAATGTCTTTTGAGGAAGAGTGTTTTAAAACTGTTGAAACAATATGTAGACAGTTAAACCAGGAAAGAGGCCATAGCAGACCCTGTACAGCTGCATGAGCCTGGCCAGGTGATCAACGTTTCAGTGGGAAAGTATTTTGAGAAGATCATAATTTAAGGGTGGAACAGTGGCTGAGTGGTTAGCACTGTTATCTCACAGCACCAGGGATCTGGGTTTGATTCCAGCCTTTGTGACTGTCTGTGTGGAGTTTGCACTTTCCCCCTGTGTTTGTATAAGTTTCCTCTGGCTGCTCCAGTTTCCTTTCATGTTCCAAAGATGTGCAGGTTAGGTGAATTGGCCACTTTAAATTGCCCATAGAATCCTGCGATGTGCAGGCTACATGGATTGATGGAAATGCAGGGTTATAGGTATAGGGTACAGTTGTGGTTCTGGTGGTATGCTCTTCAAAGAGTTGTGGACTTAATGGGCTGAATGGCCTGCTTCCACACTGTAGGGATTCTATGTCACTGTGAGAGAAACAAATTCTCCTCATGAAATAGGCCACTCCTTTTTAAACGACGAGCCCCAGTTCTAGAGAAGCATCTCTTTTATATCTGCCAGAATGCTTCAGGTTCTAACATGTTTCGATTTCATGCTACAATCACTGGAATTAATGTGATTTGCATTTCCATGGGAGAAAGCTGACAGTACAGCTTACAAGATTATCTTTTAAACTGGAGGGCCATGCGACAGGACATGGTTTGAGACATAGGTAAAAACAATGACTGCAGATGCTGGAAACCAGATTCTAGATTAGAGTGGTGCTGGAAAAGCACAGCAGTTCAGGCAGCATCTGAGGAGCAGTAAAATCAAAGTTTCGGGCTAAAGCCCTTCATCAGGAATACAGGCAGAGTGCCTGAAGGGTGGAGAGATAAATGAGAGGAGGGTGGGGGTGGGGAGAAG
>NC_057711.1:9607624-9640732 GCF_004010195.1 Chiloscyllium plagiosum | reverse complement strand
AATATGGGATGGTATTTTTGCAGGAGGTAGGGTGGGAAGAGGTATAATCCAGGTAGCTGTGAGAGTCGGTGGGTTTGTAAAAAATGTCAGTGTCAAGTCGGTTGTCATTAATGGAGATGGAGAGGTCCAGGAAGGGGAGGAAGGTGTCAGAGATGGTCCAGGTAAATTTAAGGTCAGGGTGGAATGTGTTGGTGAAGTTGATGAATTGCTCAACCTCCTCATGGGAGCACGATGAGGAGGTTGAGCCAACGCAGTATGAGACATTTCACCTCGTTTCGCTGATGTTCATTCTCACTTGTCTTCCTGCAGGGGCTAGCTCTTCCAAGTATGCACAGATCGATATCACGGCCACGGAAACCGCGCACAAGGTGGGGACGCAACATGCCCAGCACCGGGAGGAACGGCTACAGGAGTTGGAACAGAAGAGGAAAGGGCCAGCCCCGCAGTGATCCAGCAAGGCTGCGGTGCTCCGCAGAACTTCACATCTTTGTTTTCTTCTTTTGGGATTCGAGCGGATACACAGGCTCAGTCTAGAACTTTGGAGTACAGGTGACCGAACTGGCAACTTCCACTTTGAATGTTGCTTCTGACGCACCAAGTCTTTTTTTAAAAATTGTGAACAGGTTCAAAGGGCTAATGGACTTGAGTATTGCACGTACTGACTGCCAAAGATATATTTTTGTCCACTTTCTCCTTGTCAGATTGTAATTTTTCCACTCGCTTTCACCCTTGCAATCCCCTCTTGAATGTGTTGACATCATGCTTGGCAGTACATGGGTGCCAGTCGCTGTTTGGTACATTACCCATTCTTTACAGATGGCACTGGACATCTACAAGCTATATGTTCCTGAGAAGGGAGTCACAGATGATCCTAATTCTTTGCTCCCCTACCTTTCAAGGGGCAGCTTGATCACAATCAGTCCTTGCTCACCATCAAGCCCTAACTTGAATGTACTTAGTTCCATGAGGGTGTCCTTCCTAGCTCACCACGGATGAGGAAGTGAGGGAAACTGAACTGGGCACCTTCAAGTTCTGTGTGCTACAGACATCACAGACTAGGGGAAGAAAATGAACCATAATTTTTAAAAAATTGTCTTTTAAATAAGTTCCAAGATTTCAATAATCAATACATCACAATGAGTGATAGAACTGTTTAAAGACAAGTGCTCACTTTTGCTTTTGGAAATTTGTGTTGAAACTTCTTCCACTGAAATGCACCTCAGTCTGTCTCTGTCCTATCCTCCATTTCCAAGTGTGGATGGGTAGCACAGGCATGAGGTTTGTGTCTAAGTGTTTCTGTCACTGAAGTTTCTGCCTGTGTCCTGTTGATACACACTTTTGGGACTGGGGCTGGGTGTGAGGGCAGAGGTGTACTGGTCACATCTGCACTTCAGCAGCTCTGAACACAGTGCTCTCAACAGAAGTATTTGCTTCATGTCTCTTACAAGCCCTAGTTGCAATGAATTATTTCTGCAGTTTACATTGTTTCTAGAATTGCTGATACGGATTGCGATTTTTTAAATGGCTTGGCCCAGGTTCTACCTTCTTGGTCAGTTTATCCTGTAGGATGGCCACAATAGTCACATCTGCAGTGACACAGAAGCCACTTGTTACTTGTGAGCCGAGATCAATGGATGGACAGTTAACAAGCTTGACATTCCTCTGTCAGCTGGAAAAAGCCTGTTACTCGAGTACAAAATGATGAGGGAAATATTGTGTAGGTCAAAGTTTCTGCCTTCGGCTCCCATACCTGTATTATTTTTCCTTTAGTTATCTATTCCACCTGTCTCCTCTCCAGGCAGCTTCCAAACTTGGATTCCTATTTGATCCTAAGCTGAGCATCTGTCTCCTGGTCTTCTCCTTCAGCCATATCCGTCCATACCTTCATCTCTCTCGTCTCTGCCCTGTCTCAGCTTATCTGCTGTTGAAAACCTTAGTCATATCTCCTTACCTCCAGACTCAATTATTCCTGTTCTGGCCAGCTCTCTTTCACTCTCAGCTAGCTTGAGCTCGACCTAAAATTTTGTTCCTTTTATCCTAACGCACACGCAATTCAACCATATGTCCTGTGATTACGACATTGGCTTCTGGTCCACCAAACGTTTAGAATTCTGACTCATTTTCAAATCTATCCCTATCTCGAACCTGTCCCTATTTCAGCGACGTCCTGCTAGCCTACAATCCTCTGATACCTCTGAGCACCTGTAATTCTAGTCTCTTTTGCATTGTTGCCTTTACCTCACCATTAGCAGGCCTTCCTTTAGCAGCTGAGGCTGTAAGCTCTGACATGCCCTCCCTCAACCTCTCCAGCTTAATGGTCTTCTTCAAGCGGCTCTTTCTAACTTATATCTTTGCCCATGGTTTGGCCACCTGCCCTTACAGATCCAACATGTCTCTTATGAGTAAAATATGTATTTGACCATGCTTCTTTTGTCAATATTTTTTGCAGGGTGTAAGTATTTCTGGCTATGCCAGCATTGGTTGTCCAATGGACCTTAAAGGGATATCCAGCATCTTTTAGAACTGGGTGGTAGGTAGACCCACAATGCCCCTAGGAGGGAATTCCAGGTTTTTGACCCTGCGACAGTGAAGAGAAGGTGGTATATTTCCAAGTTAGGATGGTGAGTGGCTTGGAGGGGAACTTGAAGGTGGAGGTATTCCCATGTATCTGCTGCCCTTGCTCTTCTAGGTGGTAGAGGCTGAGGGTTTGGAAGGTGATGTGGAGACAGCCGTGGTGAAATTCTGCAGTGCATCCTGTAGATGGTACATTCTGTTGTGATTGGAGATAGTGAATATTGAAGTTGCTGGATAGGGTGCTGTGGTTCGAGTGGGCTGCTTTGTTCTGGGTGGTAAAGAGCTTCTTGAGTGTTGTTAGAGCTGCACCCATCCAAGCAAGTGGGGAGTATTCCATCACACTCCTGACTTGTGCCTTGTTGATGGTGGACACGATTTGGACTCTGTTTTTCAGTGTTTCCAATACTGAATAAATCCCAAGTGTTGTGATCTGGTCAGGACTACTCCTGGCATGTGTTCCAATGGTTTCACTGTGTAATTCAGCATTCTGCTAGACTTGTTTGATTGCTGCATTGTATTAACTGGACACACAAGATGGTTGAGCCACTTGATTTCTTTCACATTCGTCCTGAATATTTTTGATGCTTAGCTCTTAAAAACATTAGAATAGGTCGAGAAATTTGGTATTTTAATTTTTTTGAAAACACACAAAGGGGCGTTTTGGAAATCCTCTAAGTATTGAAATCACAGCCACTTGATTGAAAGAGGGCAGTCCAGAGGAAACCTGGGAACTGGATGGCACGGTGGCACAGTGGTTAGCACTGCTGCCTCACAGCGCCAGAGACCCGGGTTCAATTCCTGCCTCAGGCGACTGACTGTGTGGAGTTTGCACATTCTCCCCGTGTCTGCGTGGGTTTCCTCCGGGTGCTCCGGTTTCCTCCCACAGTCCAAAGATGTGCAGGTAAGGTGAATTGGCCATGCTAAATTGCCCGTAGTGTTAGGTAAGGGGTAAATGTAGGGGTATGGGTGGGTTGCGCTTCGGCGGGTTGGTGTGGACTTGTTGGGCCGAAGGGCCTGTTTCCACACTGTAATGTAATGTAATCTAAACCAAGCGTAATGTTCTGAAAAACAAGGGAAGTGTAGAGTTCCATTCCAGCTAGTTAGTCTGAGAACACTAACATCACCCATTGTGTTGTTTGTTGCAATTGTATAGCCCCACCACTATTACTAAATCTTCCACTATAACCATAATAACTTACTCACCACCATTACAACAATTTTATTAAGATTTTATATTTTATTCATTATATGACTTTAAACATTTTACAATGTTTATGAAGATTTTCTCCCACCACCAAATTCATAACTCGTGGAGGTGCCAACACCACATTTCCTCATACTGGCACCGTTGGGTTGGCATCTCAGATCCTCAACGTAATCTCTGCCTCCCACTCCCCTTCTCTGACATCTGCTCACAGATCGATTCGGGCAGGTTATAAAGTCTGTCTATCTGTCGCAGCTGATTTGTAACGGTTCCAGCATCAGGGATATTGTAAATTGTGATTACATCCTGAGTAAAGGACTTGTATCTCTGGGTGCCCAAGAAACACGTGAGACTGTTGTTCTCTTCGAGCCACTTTCCTCTTGCTCCTGTGATGAATCCAAAGTGGACAGGCTCAGAATGTCCAGTCAAATATTTAATCTCCTGGTTGAGGTATTTGTATTTTCTTGCCTTCAGTTTAAATGTTTTCCAGTGATTTCATAGCATCTTCAAAATGTACTGTTGCCATCGACCACTGAAATTCTTGAAGATCAGGTCTGACTCCCACAGGGATCCATCTTTGTCTTTCAGTGATTCGATGTAAGTAGTCCATCCACAATTTCTGACATATTGTTATAACTTCTCTGCGATCTTGTTGTGGCATTTGTTCTGTGCATTTTTCATGAATAGGCTTTTGCCTGAAATAAGTGATAATGTTTCTCCAAGTGCCTTGCATCTTCAGCATTCCTTCTGTAAATATGGTCTACCCCTTGACAAGGTAGTAATGGTTGGGCAGAGATTGCAATTTAGAAGTAGACCATTGACTAGCCCAGATGATGTAACTTTGTATGAGGTTTTCCACCCAGGAATTTGAGACCATATCATTCTTGTAACATTTGATCCCAGATCCCTGGCTTCTCAAGTCCAGTCACTTGGCCAGTTCCCACTCTGTCCATGTCTTGTCATTGGTAATTGACATTGTTTCTTGGGCATTCAAGTGTTACTCTGTCTTTGTAGCTGTGTTTTGTTCAGGTTTCTTTTTCATTTGAGAAAATCTTCACCTCCTTTAGGACCTTGAGTTGACGTCGTCCTTCTGCAGTTCCCAAGTTATTTCCATTACAAACTTGGAAGGAGGCTTGAATCACTGCACCTGTAGATGCCTTGAGTGCTTCCTGTTTATGTATGACTGCAGCTGGTATTTGAATCTCAAGTTTTGGCATAACCGGTCTCCGTCTTTACTCCTAGCATAGATAATACCATCAGTCCAATTTCCGAAGGGTGTCTCTGTGAGCATCCGATGGTAATATAGTCTCAGGATAACATACATTTTGAGGATTTCAATCTTTTGGACTAGTCAGAGAGCAGCAGTTTCTGAGCCAGAGATCTTAAATCTTTTAAGGTCTCAAATCTCTGCCTCCCACTCTCCTTCTCTGACACCTGCCCACAGATCAATTCAGGCAGCTAGGTATCTCCTGGGGGAACGTAAGTGATGTTGTACCCTTTCAATATCTAGTTTCTCTTGTGGTTGTAAAGTCTTCACTTTGTAGGTAAAGTGGAAGTCTTTAGTCTTTGATATGTTGATTGTGAATCCTGTGTTACTGCTGTTTCACTGGACTATCTTCAGATCTCAAGTCATTCTGATGTCACTCAAAAGTACAATGTCATCTGCAAAGGACAAAGCAGAGTAGTTGATCCTTTTTCCATTGAACACCATGTATACTCTTGAGTTGGCTATTTCGACAGTGCGTAACAGCAGATCTAGTGCAGTGTTGTAGAGAATTGGAGAGAGTCACCTTGCTTGACTCCTCTCTATTTTAATAGGGTTAGTTTTACATTTGTTTCCTTCCATGATTGTGGTGTTATTGTTGCACAGATCTTCGGTCAGCTGTATAAATGATTCTGGGAGGCAGATTCTTTGCACAGCCTTGATTAATAGTTTATGATCAATGGAGTCAAAAGCCTTTGCGAGATCAATGAAGATAACTGAGAGGTCCTTTCTATTCCTTTTGGTGCCACTTCTAATGTTTTCTCGGACTGTTTTGTAGAACTGCTATCTGTTCATTACAGCTTGGTGGTCATCGCTAGAAAAATTAATCCTGTCTAGGATTAATTGGTACTGTGACACTTACCTTCACTGTCATTTTAGTGAAGACATGAAGTAGTATGAGTCCAATTGTGATCAGCCTCCAGTTAACTATGCTTTTCAGGCGTTCCATTTTGGAAATCGTCTCTTTCAACTCTTCTTTAATGAATTTGGAATTGATTTCATCCACAAGGAGATGCGTCTGGGGAAGCATCGTACGTGTCCTGAATGTCACCCACTTTCATTCTGCCCAGACCGGCTGCATTCTTGGGGTCAATCCCCTTGATGGTGGTATCGATCTCTTCCTCCTCCTTGATGGGTCATAGCAATTGACAATCATCCACTTTACTAGAATATTTTTGAATTTGTTATTGGGCATAAATAACTTAGCAGCGAAGTCCTTTTCTAGGTCCTTTTTTTGAAAGTGGGAAAAGAGAGATTGCCAGAGCCCCCAGGGTTTGACGGGCTTGTTGTCACCTGTCATTTTTGTGTAGTAATTGTGTTTCGCTGAACTGGGAGTTTTTAAGCTGCCCACCAGTGTTCTTTATAGCTCAAGTCTTCTTCATTCTTCTGGTCTTCATCTGTTCCTTTCTCTGTCCTAGGAGTGCTTTTAGTGGCTCTTCTCCATTCGTCAAGCAGTCTGAGATACACTTTATGAGACCCAACCCTACTGCTCTGATCTGTGGGGTCCCTTTTTTGCTTATCTTATCTTATCTTCTGCCTGCATAAGCAAATCAGACTGCAAATTGGAGGAACAACCCCATCTTCTGCCTGGGCAGCCAACAGCCTGGAGGACTCAACATTGAGTATTCCAATTTCAAATAGCCTCCCTTCCCATCCTCCAACTCCTTTCCAGCCCCTCCCCCTCTTCACTTCCATTCCTCTGACCGACACTTCCTTCCAGCTACCAACCGGATTCATTGTTCCCATCCACCAACTAGCTCCTACCCTTTACCTATGCTCACCTATCCCTACCTCACCACACCGCCCCGTACCCACCCAAAACCATCCCCCGACTCCTCCTTTATCTGCAGTTCCCCTTACACTCACTTCCAGTCCTGAAGAAGGGCTACAGCCGAAATGTTGACTTCTCCACCTCCTGATGCTGCCTGGCTTGCTGTGTTCTTCCAGCCTCCTGCTTGCCTACCTTGGATAAGTGGGTCGTCAATGTCCCTATGTTTGGGGTTGGGGGTTGCTGGTCGAATAATCCTCTTGGCTTGTCAGGGGAAATCTGTTGCACCCTCGTCTCCTATATCTTTATCTGGGTTATTCTCTGGAGGTTTGTCAGGTACCAGATCATGGATTGTCACTTTGGAGTTCTACAACATTCTGATGTCTGTTCGGGTGTTTTTTTGTTCTGAGTATGCTTGCGATCTCCTTATCTATAAATGAATTTCCTGCAAACCATTGTTCTGGTTCTCGGAGAAATTCAGTTTCTTCTTCCATACGCCTGTAGGCCCTCTAGGCAAAAGTGAGGACTGCAGGGATGCTGGAAACCAGAGTTTAGATCAAAGTGGTGCTGGAAAAGCACAGCAGGTCAGGCAGCATCCGAGGAGCAGGATGGAGTTTATCTCTCCACCCTGGAGGCTCCCTGCCTCTATTCCTGATGAAGGGCTTTTGCCTGAAATGTCGATTTTAAGGCTCCTCGGATGCTGCCTGACCTGCTGTGCTTTTCCAGCACCACTCTGATCTAAACCTGTCGGCCCTCTCCCAACCTAAAGGTGGTTTTTAAGGTTTTTAAGCACTTTTCATTACATTATTCAGCTTGCCAATGTCACTCATTTTGGCTGAGGCTGAACCTAGGTGTAAAGGTGAACTCACATTTAGTGCACGCAAAGGTTAGTTGGCCCTCTGCCATAACATTTAGCGTGGGCTATCTTGTGATATTCCCCATTCTTTTTGCACCTGGATCATCTAGTTTGGATCTTTCTAATGTGCTGCTTCTCAGCCATATGAATGTGAAAGCTTCTTGCTGTTGGGAAGAGGGAATAACTGAAATGCAAAACAGTCCATTTGTGGGACAATGGATCACACCTTTCTTGGTAGTTCTATCATATTTTGGCTTCATTATAACTGGTTCAGCTTAGGTTGCCATATCAGATGTTTCGCTGCCATGTTCCTTGCAGAAGTCTTTTACAAGATTTAAGTTCATGTTTGTATTGCCGTCTGCTGTAGAAGACCCAGTCTTTATGGTGTTATTGGTTTCTGATGGGTGGGGTGCCCAAATGGTTTCTTTTACAACAGGCTCTTCAACATCCACTGAAACTTCTAGTCCTACTGGCCTGATTTTCGGATCCAGGTGTGTGCAGGGAATGTATAGTTGTCTTCTGGGTCTCTCTTCCATCTCTTCGCTTTGGGTTGAGATGGATTTGCTAGCAACATTCCCTAGCAGACTGGAACTTGTGTGGCATAGGTATTTTTCACAGGACGCTACCATGAATGCAGGTTGTCTTTCTGGACTTCCCCTCCAGACAGATGTAGGTTACTGGAGGTTACTGGTTACTATCATCTTCTTGATACTGTTTGTGTAGTCATTGAGTCATACAGCATGGAAACAGACCCTTTGGCTCAGCTCGTCCATACCAACTAGGTTTCCTAAACTGAAGTAGTTTTGGTTTCCCTTATTCTGAGGGCAAGACCTTGGCTATGCACCTTATCTATGCCTCTCATGATTTTATAAACCTCTATAAGGTTACTTGCAGCCTCCTACACTCACAGGAAAAGAGTCCCAACCTGTCCAGCCTCTCCTTATAACTCAAACCCTCCAGTAACACTTTGGTAACACTTTTATAATTCTCTTTGCACTTTTCCTATAGCAGGGTGACCAGAATTGTACACAGTACTCCAGATGTGGCCATACCAAAGTCTAGTACACACTTAGACAACCTTATTGATCTTCAAGGGTCTCAATTCTCTCCCCAGTTACTCTTTTGCCCCTTAATATACTTGTAGAATCTCACTGGATTCTCTTTAAACTTATCTGTCAAAACTATCTCACGACACCTTTCTGCCCTCCTGACTTCCCTCTTAAGTGTACTCCTACAGCCCCTATACTCAAGAGATTCACACAATCCCAGCTGTCTACACCTTACATATGGTGACACCTCGCAGAACTGTGGTGCCTTTGACTTGTGCAGATCAACAACTGTATCACTACTTTTCTCAGTCAATTTGGCTGGCCTATAGCAGAGTTATTGCTGTTTCCGGTGAGGCTAGTGTCGAGGCATAACCGGTCGCTGTGGCAGACAAAATTGTGTTAAAACTACCACAGAGATAACTCGTCAGGCAAGACACATCGTAGACAGTCAGTTACTCCCGCCATATAGACCTTGGAGACTACTTTGCCATTTAATACCATGGATAATCCTTGACTTTAACTACTTATTCTATAATCCCCATATCCATCACCTCCCTACAATGTTTTAGCTTCGTCTGAATGAAATTTCATTTGCTATTATTCTGCACCTTTTGAAATGCCCCAGTCATTCTGGGGTGGTCTGCATTAGTTCAGTAACTAACTCCAAGGTAAAGAAAAAAAAATCATTTCTCTAGATTAACAGCCAGCCAAAATGTCATTCCATTGTCCTTATTCTGATTCCCACTTGAAGGTGGCCGTGAGCCTGGCATATCCCCATGCCCCACTAATTTGGTATCTCCTGCAAATTGGCTAACGTCAGGCGATATGACCAGAGGAATGTCATCCAATCATGACAAGTGTCCACCAACTGATGTTAAATTAGGAATTTCTACAGCTGAGGGGACCTTCTGAATCCATCGTCCATGCTATTCCCGGTTGCGGTTCTCAAGTCCGTCCTTGTGGTGTTTTACACTGGAGTGCCTCACTTCTATAATGCAGCTTGGCCAGTTTCTTATGTCACTTGGCATATTTTTAACAACATTGTAAAGTTAACTGTACTTTTTTTCTGGGGAGGGGGTTTTGTTTAACATTGTTGTTTGAAGTTCATGATTATTTTGCATTGTTGCACAGGCACTAATACCAATTACTGCCTATTAGGGTCTTAAGGTCAATTCCTTTTTTCCCCCACTATGTCCTGCTGAATAAATTTTGAAAGCAAAATGTAAAGTGTCTCTTAGACATCTTGCAACAAAACGCATTTTGCAATATAAACCAAAATGAAACGGATGAGCAAAAACTAGAAAGCTGTTTTTGAGGAGGGATTTCATGGGAAAGTTTTGCTTTCCTCAATTGGTTGGTTACATTGATCTGTGTATTTATCATGTATTTATTTCAAATGTATACATATAATATATATTTTATTCAACTCTTCTCATGATTTCGGGTTTACTGCTGTAATCTTAATGTATAGTTATGTTCCTTTACTTCCAAATGTTTGATGGATAGGAGTTAATATACTGCCTCTTTTGAGTATGGCACTAGCAGTTGGGGAGTGATGCTTATTTTTACTCGACGAAGTCACTGCTAGACTTCTATAGATATTTTTTGAACTAATGTGTCACCCTCAAAGCTTTTTAATACCGACTAAAGATAGACCATGGGATGAGTTGGTACTGTTGGGCATTTGTTAAATCAAATTCCATTGGATTCAAAAGACTGCTCAACACAGTTTAGTTGTAATGTTCAACTTATTAAACTCTTTATAGTGATGCTGTTTTTTGTAAATGTATTTTTGCCTTCCAGTGGTGGGTGATGAGGGGGGTATGGAGGTGGTTGTTTCCGCTATGCAATGGAAATTACTGAGGGGGATATTAGCTGGGAAACATTTAAGCTGCTCGTACACTGGTTCCCTGGCTACTTTTCTTTTCTAAGAATGGATAATATGACCTGTGTTTTAATAGCACCCTTTGTGTCCTTCGCTCATCCCAAGCTTGAATTACTTTTGAAGTGAGATCACTGTTATAATAGGTTTATAAAGTTCCCGTAAACAGCGTAAGATGAATGTTGGTTAAGGGTTATGAACTGACCAGTACATTGGCAGAACTTAGCAGCTCTTTTTCAAATACTGCAGTGGTATGCGACCACATGCCTGCTGTTCACGCTCAATGGTTAGCAATTTTACTAAAATAATAGACAGAAGTAGTGCTGTGTGCTAGGCTAAACCACTACTTGTTTACTGGTACCAGTAACTTCAATTTCTATTTTAATCCATAGTAATCTTTTTATCTCATTTGGTATTTACAGAAAAGATGGTCTATTCTTTTTAAACTGTCCTCCTACCTTCCAACAATCTCCAACACAAGAACTGTGTAGCCCATCTGGCCAATGCTCCTAACGAGTGTCCTATAATTCTTCACTCGTTCAAGTAACTGTGCAACTCTCTTCCTTCTTTCGTTTATCACAGGCCTCCACCGCTGTTTGGTAAATCCATTCCACGCATCCAGCACCCTCTATACAATAGTTCAATGCAAGCCAATCATGCTAGAGCCATAGAGTTTTTACAACGTAGAAAGGTTCGAATCCTGTCAGGTAGGTGATTAAATTTGAATTCAATAAAAATCTGGATTTACAAACTCATCTCGGGGCAGCATGGTGGCTCAGTGGTTAGCACTGCTGCCTCACAGCACCAGGATCCCAGGTTCGATTCCAGCCTTGGGTGACTGTCTGTGTGGAGTTTGCACATTTTCCCTGTGTCTATGTGGGTTTCCTCCAGGTGCTCCGGTTTCCTCCCACTGTCCAAAGATGTGCAGGTTAGATGAATTGGCCACGCTAAATCGCCCATAGTGTGTTATGTGCATTAGCCAGAGGGAAATGGATCTGGGTGGGTTACTCCTCGGAGGGTCAGTTTGAACTTGTTAGGCTGAAGGTCCCGTTTCCTCACTATACGGAATCTAATCTAAATGGGCCCTTTGGCCCATTGTGTCCCTATCAACCATCCATCTTGAAACCTATTTTCCTGCATTTGGCCTGCAACCTTGTGTGCTATGGCATTTCAAAACTTCACCTAAATATTTCTGAAATGTTTTGAGGGTTTCAGCCTCCACCACTCTTTTTAGCTGGTGAGTTCCACATGCTCTTCGCCCTCTGGGTGAAAATTACTTTCCTTAAGTCCCCTCTAAATCTCCTGCTTCTTACCTTAAAACTGTGAGCCCTACTCCAGCCTTGTTAGCCCTCCCAAAATGCATCACCTCACACTTTTCAAATTCCATTGGCTACACTTCAGCCTATCTGACCTGATTGGCTGCTTTAAACTTCTTCTAGGTTTGATCTTATATCCTCATGTTCCAGAGTCAGTGGCAATTTAATGTGTAGTTAATACTTGATTGATCTCTTTCTTGTTCTGGTATCCACCAGGTTAAAAAAAAATCCAAGCCGAACAACTTAGGTTTCTTGTGATCAGATTTGTCTGGCCACTTGGGGGTTTCCTTTCTTCTTGGTGATGGAATATAAATAAAAGATTTACACACCTGTTGTTTTTCACTTGCACACACATGACATGGGTGCTGGGGAAAAATAAGCATTACCGCTGTCTGGCAGTAGCGGGGGGGGCAGGAGTGTCAGACATCTCGTTAAAAAAACAAAAAAAATACATAAACAGGACAATCAAGGCTTCTGTTCACAGGGGGGAAAAAATAAACAGGAGTGGGAGATTAGAATCTCCTCAGTTCAGATGTAGGACTCTGAGCTGGCTGGCATAGCCAGTGTATTGTGAGGAAGAAGAAAAAGAGAAGAATTCTTTGAGTTAGGAGACAAAAAAAAATCAGGTTTTTAATTAGTTTTTATATCATAGAGTTGTAGAGTTTTTGCAGCACAAAGGCCTTTCATTTTTGGCCAATCATCAACCAAATGAGACAGTAAGTCTCTCAGGTGGATGGAAAACATCCCAGAGACAGCAATACTTTGAAAAAGAGCAGCGAGATTCTCCCTGGTTCATATCACTTGACCAATATCATCGACAGATTTTCTGATTGTTGCTGTTATGGAAGCTGGTTGTTTACAAAATTATTGTTGCATTTCCGACAAGTATTTGTTTGTATTGTGTCTTGGGACAGCTTGAGGTTGCAAAAGGTGATAAATAAATGTAAGATCATTCTTTTATTTGATTATTGTGTCAACCCAAGGAGGGACCGCATAAGGGACCTCTTGCACATTCACACTGGTCAGGCTCCTGTTAATTTGTAGAAATAACTGTAGATTCAGACCCTTGTCCTTCTTTGCTTGAACTTAAAAGCATGTTGGAAAAGTTATTATTTATTACTGAAGTAGATTAAAAAAAAATCGAGCTGCCTTGTTGATGTCTTGAAGATTTCTGTTGCTGATGTGTTTTATGTGGTGCCTCAGAAATTATCTTAAAGTAAGTTTTTATTATTTTTGTACAGAAAAAGAATTCCACTGTTTGTGGCCACAGCTCCGATGTTACCTCAATTTACAGAGTACTGCAGTGAGCCACAGAGAACAAAATCCCTATCAACTGCTGTAAATCTACTGTATTCTTTTCATGTTAATGTGGTCCTTCCTGGCTTTGAAGGAACTGACTCTGTGTACCAAGTGCCAAGGGTCACCCTGTGGTGTCTTGTCCAAACGCCCATTTTTCCTTGGTGGAAGACAGCTCTAACATTGATTCTGATCTTACTGTCCTCAATCTTGGTCCTCGCCTCACATGATGGCCACACACGTGCAGCTTAAATAACAGCCCATAAATAATAGTTTACGGATCCCAAGATGATGGTTCTCTTTCCCCCTGCCTCTCCTCTTTCACCCACCCATTCCTGGAATGAATGGTATGGTGAGATGGTACTTCTCAGCTGCTTTTCTGAGGTTAGACCAAATATCAATGCAAACCGGAACCGAATCGGGGACATTCTTGGGTTGTTACGGTCAAGGTACTCTCGAAATTAGCTGGTTCGGTCAACCTGCAGTGTCATTGCAGAACATGAACCATAAAGAGAATGCACAAAAATGCTGAACTGCAAAGTGGTGTATGTCACGAAGAGAAAGGTGGGCATTGTGAGGTCAGAACTTTTTGTTGATGATCATAAAGCAGCAAACTCTTCACTTTTATACACTGACTGCCCTCCTCCATAGTTCCAGGACTCTGATTTTAAGTAGTGGGGGGTCCATTATTAACGATACCTCATTGGTGGTAAAGGCTCTGTCTGGGAGGCTCTGTTCAAACCAAGCCACAGGAAGGTTGGTCAAATCTAGGAAAGACAGTTGTCATTTCCTCTTGGCCATTATTTACTTCTCTCATGCCCTTGGCCTGAGGGTGTTGATATCTTTCTAAGATGGGTGAGCCATGAACAGGTGGCTAGCTTCAATACATTGATACACAAGTCATGAGAATGGACACATTTATTTGAACACGTCAGTGAATGCAACACAGTCCAGATGGATGCTGACACCAATAAGTTTCCACAGGGATTACTATGAAGTAGTTATAATACAGAAACAGACCAATTGGCTCAACAGATTACTGTTGGGATAATGGATAATAGGAACATGAACCCTTGCAAATTATCTTTCCCCATTTCTGGCACTGGGCAGTGAAATCAGTTCCAGACCTGCACATTGCTACAGCAGAGCAGTTAGCTTGGCACAGATCAGGAATAGAACCTGGGACCTTCTGGTCTGTGTGGCTCCGTTTATGCACTGCCACTGACAAAACTGTTGGGAAAGGGGAATAGGAGTGGCTTTTAAGCAATGAAGCGCCCAGGCATGTATTTTACTCTGCAGCTGCGAATGGCACTAATTAATAGGCTGTTTACTATTTATATACACAGAGATGATGTGTTTACATCTGTTTTTATTCTCAAAGTGTTTTAAGATAAGACTTCCACCGCGCACAGCATTGCGATTAATAAACAATGTATGTATTGTACTGGTTAAAATATCATTACTTGTTCTTTGGAGATCGGATAAGTTTTCAGCACCTTGGTGATCCGACCTTTCCAATAAACAGTGGTCAAGTTTGATCTGTTGGTGTCCAAGTTTTTTTTTTACTCTTTTCCCTTTCTTGTTAACACACCATGCCTTGTATTGTGAAATCTTCCACACCACTGCATGCTGCATAAACCTCCGACAAACTATTAAGCTTTTTGGAAAATGTCTCAGCCCACCAGAAGATTTGACTGTGCCAGATGTAAAGACTGTAGACTTGTAGAAGAACTTTACATCCCAATGACAGCTTAGACTTTTGGAAGGATATAATCAAATCAATCAAATTGACCGTGTTTATTGTCTAAGTTGTGCATATTGATTTCCAGAAGACAGAACTTGACAAAGTCTGCGTGAAATTAATAAAAAGACAGGGAATTTAACACAACTTTATGGCATTGGTTGAAAAGAGTAGGAATGAAGTTAATGAATTCCGATCAGCAGGATTTGATGTGGTGTTCCCCAGGGATATAGAGGTGGTAATGGCTTCATGCTATTATTTGCTAGACTGTTGATTCAGTTATCGAGATCATATTCTGTGGGCCTGGGTTCAAATCTGGCTAAGGTAGATAGTGGAATTCAAATTCAAAAGGAAATCTGGCCTTAAGAATCTAGGATGACAATGAAACCATGGTCAATTGTTGGAAGAACCCATCTGATTTACTAATGTCATTTAGGGAAAGAAATCACCATCCTAAACAAAGTAACAAAGTATAGATGAGGGCTTCAGTAGCAGATGAACAGATGGGTATGTTGGAGATAAAAAGAGACAGTTTAATCTGTATTGTTAGCAGGAAAACAAATGGTTTGCATGACAATGAGTATTATCAGGCATTTCAGGGATAACTACATGTTGGGACAGATTCATCAGTCTCCGTGACTAGTAATTGGTATTTTCATCCAATCTACAGTTGTGTTTGCTGCTGCGTATCATTCAAAATATCAGGTATCAATATTGAGCAGGGGAGTATCTGCAAAATGGAGAATTTCTGTTCCGCACAAAAATAGCTATTGTACACACTTTTGAACAGAAACCTCAAAGTAACTTTTAAAGAAATAAATCCAATGTTGTCAGAAAAAAAGCATCAAAAAAATTAAGGTTTTACCAGCTTTATTTCACTCATGGGAATTAGATGTTACCGTTTCTGTTCAGAGAATCCACTAAGTCATGCAACTTTTTGTTCACAACTCCTCCATGAACTCCTTTCTGCCCCATCAGAAACATCAGAGCTTTGGATAATCTGCCAATACAGATGCTCTTTCCTTCGTCACCCAGTGTCCTGATATCCATTGAGGGGTTCTTCTCCAGCAGCATATTGTCCCGGATGATGGAGTACTTCTTCCCACCAATGGTGATCCCGTTTTGGAGGATTGACTTTCTGTCTTTGTCAATGATCACTTCGACCTCCTGAGATGTAATCTGGCCCAGCACACCGTCACTCCTGCACGCCCAAATCTTTTTGTTTTTGGGGGTGCATCCAACGATGGCGATGTCTGCAATGGTGCTGTCTTGCAGAACTGAGGCTATATATTCTTTCCAGTCCAGCATTTTCTTAACACCTATCACCAGAACAAAAAGACAATGTGCTTGTACCCTGAGGGAAGGCTGGAAAATGAAGCCACTGGCCAGCACAGGGTAACATCTGATGTCATGCAAGCTTTATGACATTGTCTTTACACCACAAGTATTGAACTGGGAGACTTTTCCTGACACACCCCACCCCCATGTTTCCTGATTTCATATCAGCCTTTTTCCTTTGGCTTACTCCCATAGCAGCATCTTCTGAAGGCAGATGAGGAACTTGGAAATCTAATACAAGCTCTCGAGAGTCTCCATCCTGACCCAGTGGAGGCTCGAGGGCTTAATGTTAAAAGAAGAAATAAGGAGGGGAGTGGCATGGAAACACAAGGACCAGCATTTTTTTAAAAAAAGGAAGTATTTGGAAGAGTAGAATCCAATCAACACTGCAGCATTATGGAGATGGAGAGTATTTGTTTTTAAAATTGAAGGAGGGGGATGGAGGTGGGGAAGGGTTGCCAGAAGTGCACTGCCAGGCCAGGATGGTAGGTAGGGAAGGAGGTGACAAAGGTATAAATTTTGACATCAGTTGCTCCCATCATTCCCCAAAACAAATTAACTCATACTAGAATTGACTATTGGACAAGTTATCACCAAGCATCATCCAAGTCACTGCGTTTGTCATTTTCTTGTGCCAAACAAAAACTAAAGGAATTTGCATTGATATGGCAGCCTCAGGACATCCTGTGAGGTACTTTAGAGTGCAGCAGCTGTTGAAGCACGGAAGAAGTTTTGCTTTGGAACACAAGACTTAGGAATAGCAGTAGGCTATTTGGCCTTTTAAGATTGCTTCACCATTCAACAACATCATGGCTGATCTGCTTGTGGTCTAAGCTCTGTCCTGTCCGTGACCCCTACACCCTAGAACCTCTTGATATTCAAAGTCTAACTCAGTCTTGAATAAAATTAAAGACCCAGCCTCCACTACGTTTTGGAGAAGAGTATTCCACACACCGATGACATTTTGGGGAGGGTGAGGTCTTATTTGTCTCAAAGGGATAGACTCTTACTCTAAAACAAAGTTCCCAAGTTTTAGTCTCCTCCACAAGAGGAAACATCTGATGGGTATCAAAACCTTGTATCTTAGAAGTTGCATACAGCAGGCACTGACAAAACAATAGATACTGACTGATTAATCTGTTATAAACAATGTCAAGATTAGAGTGGTGCTGAAAAAGCACAGCAGGTCAGGCAGCATCCGAGGAGCAGGAAAATGTCAGCTGAGAGTTATACATTGGTCAGGGGATACCAGGGAGATCTTCAATGCCACATTTTGAATAAGGACATCTTTTAGTTCCATTGGGGGAAGGATGGGCATATAGGGGTAGCCCAGAGTCTCAGTTTAACCACACAACTCCATCCTCACTGTAGTGGAGAGTCAGATTGGATCATATTGGACACATTTAGAGAAGGAGACATCATCTTTATAGGATTTCTGCATTTCTTTTATAAAGTTCATTTCTGAAGACAGGTCTAGTTTGGTAAAACTAATCTGCTGGTCTATAGTAGGCTGTCTCAAACCCTGCCTACTGATCTAAAAATGATAGAGCAAACAGGCAGCAACAATACAAGTACCAATGTACAGAAACTTCTGAGTTTAATTTACAAAACATGTTCATTACTGAGATGATTCATCACGGTCTGATAAACTCCATTCAAATCAAAGCAGTTATGTAAAGTACCACCTTCATTAATAGCATGTAGTTCAGTATGAGTAACATCATATAACAAGCTTTTTGATTGTGTTCCAATCCTAGTGTCTCCAAAGATATGCACAAAAGAGGCGAATCATCACAGAAATTAAGTTTGGGTGAGTGCATCCATTAAACCTGGTGACTTACAATTAGCAGGTGTTTAGACTGGATATATCTCCCAGCTACAGAAATACAGCAGTTTCAGGCTTTGGGCAGAACAGGATTCATAGCTCATTGTGGTTTAGCCCTCCCTTTGAGAGTCTAGCCAGAAGATCTTGCATGTGTTTCTTGACCTGAAACAAGATGAAGAAAGTATATTATCCTGTACAATGTATTCTGTGCATCCAGACTAACAACCGTGTATTTTCATGTGCACTGTTCACACTAGAGGTGTTTTTATTTGCTGAGGTTCAGCTCCATGAGCAGCAACAAAGTAGCTATTCCTCAGGTGAGTGCTATGGCACGGAATGCGCAAACGTTTCAACCATGAGGGGATTCTGTCACTACCCAGAAATGATCAGTGCCTATTTGTAACCACAAGATGTCAGTGTCATGGGAAAGATTAACTTGGAGTACAAAACAAAGGTGGAAGTTTAATCACTGAGCTTCACAATAAAGTTACTGGGACAGCAGCATTTAGCTCACTAACACACTAATCTGATAATCCTCACTCCAAAGGGTGGTGGTAATCTGGAATGCCATGCCTGGGAGGGTAGTTGAGGCAGGAAACATCATAGCCTACTTGGACGAGCACTTGAAATGACATAACATTCAAGGCTATGGGTCTAAAGCAGGAAAGTGGATGAGTGTGAGGAGTAGGCAGTTTTAGCAGTATAGACTTGGTGGGCCAAAGAGCCTCTTCTGTACTGTATGATTCTATGATCTCTACTTTCCTGCCTTATCCAGATAACCCTGGATTCTCCTCCCGATTAAAAGTCAATCCCAACCTTGAGTATACTTAATGTCACTGCCTCTACAGCCTCTGTGGTAAAGAATTCTACAGAGATTCGCTACCCTCAGAAGAAATTCCTGATCTGTCTTAAATAACCAGAGATTATGCTCTCTGTCCTAGATTTTCCTACGAGGGAGGACAGCCACCCCACAACCACTCCAAGCCCCCCTTAAGAATCCTGTAAGGTCTCCTCTCCTTCTTCTAAACTCCAACAAGTAGAGGCCTAATCTACAGGGCTTTTGCCCGAAACGTCGATTTTCTCGCTCCTCGGATGCTGCCTGACCTGCTGTGCTTTTCCAGCACCACACTAATCTTGGGGCCTAATTTACTCAACCTCTCCTCATTACAGGATCAACTTAGTGATTCTTCTATGTAACATGTTCAATGCCAGTATACTTTCTCATAGATATGGAGACGAAACTTGCTCACAGTTTTCACAGGTGTGGTCCAAACAGTGCCTTGAATATCTTTAGCAAGACCTCCCTATCTTTATACTCAATTTGAAATAAAGACCTAATAAATGACAGCAGGTTGGATAAGATAGAAGCTTTGAGTCCAAGAAGTGTTTGTGTTATGAAGGACATTAAGCCAGGTCCAGGCCTGCCCCCTCAACTGGATACAAAAAAGCCCATGGCTGTTATTTTGAAGAGCAATGAGAAATTCCCTCCCCCCCCGGGACCTGGACTAATAGTTCATTCTTTAATTAAATGTTATTAAAGTCAAATGATCTAGTCACCACTGCAATTGCTATTTTTAGGATCTTATTGTGCACAAATTGGGTTCTTTGGCACAGTTAACAACAGACATTATAACATGCTTTTCCAAAAGAGCTGGAATACTTATTTTAAAAAGAGGCATAATGAGGGCACTCATTTACCTTGTACCCTAGTTCCTTTGTCTTTTCCGTTAGCATTGCATACTTCTCCTTGTTCCTGGACAAATGTTCCTTGTCCCCAATAGTCTCCACATGTTTCAGCTTCTGATGGGATAAATCCAGCTGCTCTTGATAATGCTGGTGCTTCTCAATCTTTGTCTCAAAATGCTTCAGTTCCTCCTGCCATTAGCCAAAATATAAGGGGGTTACACGTATTGTTGACAAATGGGGTTTAATGTGGAATGCGTGAAAAGGTAAAAATAAAAGGGGTATCTTAATGAGGAAGAGACTTTGGGGTGCTCTGGTGCAGAGGGATCTAGGTATACTGATCCAGATCCATTGCAGAAAACTAGCAGAAAGTGAGGACTGCAGATGCTGGAGATCAGAGTCGAAAAGTGTGGCGCTGGAAAAGCACAGGAAGTCAGGCAGCATCTGAGAAGCAGGAGATCAATGTTTCTGGTATAAGCCCTTCATCAGGAATGTGGAGGGGGAAGGAGGTTGAGTGATATATGGGGGGTGAGGGTGGGGGTGGGGGAAGGCAGCCAGGAAGGCGATGGGTAGATGCAGGTGGAATTGTGGTAAAAACAATGACTGCAGATGTTGGAAACCAGATTCTAGATTAGAGTGGTGCTGGAAAAGCACAGCAGGTCAGGCAGCATCCGAAGAGCAGGACAATCGACATTTCTGGCAAAAGCCCTTCATCAGGAATAGAGGCAGAGTGCCTGCAGGGTGGAGAGATAAATGAGATAAATGAGAGGAGGGTGGGGGTGGAGCGAATAGGTGGGAAGGAAGATGGACAGTTGGACAGGTCAAGTGGGTGGTGCTGAGTTTGAGGGCTCCCACTCCGCCAAGGGCATGCAAATCTTGGGTCTCCTCCACCACCAAATACAAGCCACCCAGCGACTGGAGGAAGAACATCACATCTACCACCTTGGGGCCCTCCAACCACACAGCATCAACATCGATTTCACCAGTTTCCTCATCTCCCTTCCTCCACCTCATTCCAGATCCAAACCTCCAACTCAGCACTGCCCTCTTAAACTGTCCTACCTATCCAGCTTCCTTACCAGCTACCCACTCCCCTCCAACCTAGCACCTCACACCCCCACATGCATCTACTCATCGCCTTCCCAAATACCATCCCCCACCCTCGTATTTATCTTTCAGCCCCTTTCCCTCTTCCAACATTCCTGATGAAGGGCATATGCCTGAAATTTCAACTCCCCTGCTCCTCGGATGCTGCCTGACTTGCTGTGCTTTCTCAGTGCCACACTTTTCAACAGAGAACTAGCATGCAGGCACAGTAGATTACAGAGAAAGTGAAAGGAATTTTGGCTTTTATAGCTAAAGGAATACAATATAAAGGTAAAGATGTTTTGTTGCAACTATACAAGGTATTGGCGAGACTGCACCTGGAGTATTATGCACAGTTTTGGTCCCCTTATTTGAGGCAAGATGTAGTGGCGCTGGAGGCAGTTCAGAGGAGGTTCACTAAATTGATCCCAGAGATGAGGGGCTTGTTATATGAAGACAGATTGAACAGTTGAGGCCTATATTCTCTGGAATTTAGAAGAATGAGGGGAGATCAAATTCAAGTATTCAGGATGATAAAAGGTGTGGAATGGGCGGCACGGTGGCTAGCACTGCTGCCTCACAGCGCTAGAGACCCAGGTTCAATTCCCGACTCAGGCGACTGTGTGGAGTTTGCACATTCTCCCAGTGTCTGCGTGGGTTTCCTCCGGGTGCTCCGGTTTCCTCCCACAGTCCAAAGAGTGCAGGCCAGGTGAATTGGCCATGCTAAATTGCCCGTAGTGTGGGGTAAATGTAGGGGAAGGGTGGGTTGCGCTTCGGCGGGTCGGTGTGGACTTGTTGGGCCAAAGGGCCTGTTTCCACACTGTAGGTAATCTAATCAAAAAGTAGACATGAAGCGGATACTTTCCCTTGTGGGGCTTTCTAGGATGAAAGGTCAGTCTTAGGACAATTTAATACAGTGTTGCGGAGAAACTACTTCTCCCAAAGGGTTGTGAATCTGTGGAATTTGCAACCTCAAAGTGCAGTGGATGCTGGGTCAGTAAGTTATTTTGCGGAGGAGTTATATAGAGTTTTAATTGGTAATGGTTGAAGGGATATGGACAGAAAGTAGGAAAATGGGGTGAGGAGCATATCAGCCATGATCAAATGGCAGAGCAGGCTCAATGGGCTGAATGGCCTAATTCTGCTCCTATATCATATGAACTTATGAGATCAGAGGAAGGTAACAGGCGATGCCACTCAGTGACTATGAACCAAAAGCTCTGCTGAAAGTAGACGGTGTGCATGATTATGATGTCCTGGAAGAAATTGCTTTGCTCAAAGGGACACTGGAATATAAATCCTTTGAAAGGCATTGGGTGCTTTTATTTAAAAACATAAATACAGTTGTCTGATATGAAGGGGTTCATCTACACAAAATACAGATGAGACAGAAATCTGTCCAATTGGCTTGGTTCCTGCTTATAAAAAGATCTGACCACCACCGACGTAGTAAAACACAATCAGGAATATGCCATCCACTCCATTGAACCTCCTCTGCCATTCAATATAATGACGACTGATAAACACTTTTTACCTGTTCACCTCATGTCCCTAATCCTAGGTAATCAGAAATCTATCAATCTCTCCTTAAGCATAGCTAAAGACTGAGCTTCCACAGCCCTCTGTGGTAGAGAATTTCAAAGTTTCACAATATTCTAAGTTAAAAAAAATTCTCATCTTGAACCTAAGTAGCATCCCCCTTACATCACAAAACAAAGAACAGTAGATGCTGGAGATCTAAAATAACCAAAAAACAAAACAGAAATTGTCTTAGAAACTCTAGTTCTGGCAGTAGCTGTGACAAGAGAAACAGAATTAATGCTTCAAGTCCAGTGATCCTTGTTCAGAACTGATAGCAGCTTGGAAAAGGTGTTATATACGCTGATGACATGAGTTGGGGGAGGACTGAGTGAATAGATAGTGTGTTAAGTTGTTAGGAAACTGGAATGAAGAATGTCTTATTTGATTCAAAACAGTCCAGGAGGACAAATGGACTCCAAGCTCTTTGTAATGCAGGGCTGACACATCTCAAGATTTACACTATGTGTTGTTATAAAAATGACTTTAATGGAATAAAACATTCTCAGACACTTCACGTAGGGAGCTATTAGTAAAATGTTTTGCCACTGAGTCACATAATGAACTATTAAGACAGATAACCAAAAACTTGGACAGAGATTTATTTTAAAGGAGGATATTAGAGAGTGAAAGGGGGAAATGGAGAGGTTTATAGGAGAAACTTCAGAACATATGGTCTAGGCAACTTAAGGCATAATAAAAATGACTGATTCCAAGGAGGTCAAAATTGGAAGAGCAGAGTACTAGGAAGGTTGTAGATTTGCAGGAAATTAGGGATGGTGGACAACGAGACCATAAAGCAGTTTGAAAATCAGGACTATTATTTTAAAACTGCGCTAATGATTACCAGCGAGCACAGATGGGTGAATCAAACTGAGAATGTGTTCTAAATCCTACCACCTGCAAACAAAGTAATATGAGAGGGCCACTTTCAGAGAGTCTTCCCTCCAGTTTGTTTCCGAGATGGTGGGAGGGAGAAGTGTAAGCATGAAAGTAGTCAATCATTGACTGCCCAACCCTGCAGTTTACCTTAATGGAATCCAGCTCATCATCTGTGAAGTTTGATCGCTTCGCCATATCCCACAATTCAAGCACTCGCGGCTCAGAAAAATCTAATGGACAAGAGAGGGAAAAAAGGACAATTTCACTAAAACAAGCAGAAACCCAATGTAGAAAACACTTTGACAAAACATTTCTGAAGAGTGACAGTCACTGGCTGGGTCTTCTGGGCCAGTATTTTAGAAACATGGAATGGTCTTCCATTGGACAATGTTGTCAGGGAAGGGAGCCAATAGTATAGTTTTTAAGGAGTTAAATATCTGGATTTTTCATTTAAACCTTTCTGTCTAACTACTCTAGCTGAATCAGAGACATTTTGGGGAGGGTCCTGCAGAGCAGGAAAATAACCGGCTTCTTTCAAACTTTGTGGGTAATGCTGTGGTTTTGTTCGCCGAGCTGGAAGTTTTTGTTGCAAACGTTTCGTCCCCTGTCTAGGTGACATCCTCAGTGCTTGGGAGCCTCCTGTGAAGCGCTTCTGAGGTGTTTCACCGGCATTTATAGTGGCCTGTCCCTGCCGCTTCCGGTTGTCAGTTTCAGCTGTCCGCTGTAGTGGCCGGTATATTGGGTCCAGGTCTGTGTGTTTGTTGATGGAGTTTGTGGATGAGTGCCATGCTTCTAGGAATTCCCTGGCTGTTCTTTGTTTCGCTTGCCCTATAATGGTAGTGTTGTCCCAGTCAAATTCATGTTGCTTGTCGTCTGCGTGTGTGGCTACTAGGAATAGCTGGTCGTGTCGTTCGTGGCTAGTTGATGTTCGTGGATGCGGATCATTAGCTGTCTTCCTGTTTGTCCTATATAGTGTTTTGTGCAGTCCTTGCATGGGATTTTGGACAGCTGAAACTGACAACCGGAAGAGGCAGGGACAGGCCACTATAAATGCCGGAGGAAACACCACTGTGTTGTGGCCCTTTTGGATAGTGTCTTGATGCAACTTCGTTTGTGTGTGTTGGGGTGGTTGCTTTCATAGTTTAGGACTTGGTCTGTGTGTGTGGCTTTCCTGTGTACCTTAGTGGTGAATTCTCCGTTTGGTGTTCTCTGTACCCTCACGTCTCGGAATGGGAGTTGGCTATCCTTTTCTTCCTCTCTCGTGAATCGGATTCCTGTGAGTGTGGAGTTGATGATCCGGTGTGTATTCTCTATTTCCGTGTTTTTAATGATTACAAAGGTGTCATCAATGTATCTGACCCAGAGTTTGGGTTGAATTTGTGGTAAGACTGTTTGTTCTAACCTTTGCATTACTGCTTCTGCCATGAGTTCCGAGATCGGTGAGCCCATGGGTGTTCCGTTGGTTTGTTCGTATATCTGGTTGTTGAATGTGAAGTGTGTTGTGAGGCACAAGTCCAGTAGTTTGTGGGTAATTTCTACAAATAATGTGAAGGTGCCAGTATTGGACTGGGGTGGACAAAGTTAAAAATCGCACAGCATCAGGTTATAGTGCAGCAGGTTTATTTGAAAGTACAAGTTTTTAGAGCGCTGCTCCTTCGTCAGGTAGCTAGTGGGGCAGAATCATAGGGCACAGAACTTATAGTAAAAAATCAGTATCATACAATGACGTGATGTATTGAACAAACTAGAGTGATTACAGACTTAACAGTAATCTTGGTTTGTTCAATACATCGCATCAGTTGTATGACGCTTTGATCTTTTATTATAAATTCTGTGCCCTATGATCCTCTACCACTAGCTACCTGATGAAGGAGCAGCGCTCCAGAAACTTGTACTTTTAAATAAACTTGTTAAACTATAACCTGGTGTTGTGTCATTCTTACAAAGTCAGTTTGTTGGGACTTCAGACAGGCTCCAATATGTATTTCTGGCTGTATGTCTGGAAATATTATTATCTGGAGTAGCTGTAGAGCATGTTCCTGGGGGATTGAATTCTTCTGATTAGCAAACCTAAAACACTGGAGCACAGTATCAGGGCAAGGACAGAGATGCAAAATTACTTCACTCAAAAGATTGTGGATGTCCATTGTAGAATATATTCAAGGCTGGGACAGATAGGTTTTCAGTCTCTTGGGAAATCAAGGGATATGGGTAACTGAAGCCCACGATCAGCTGTAATTGTACAAAGTTGCTCAGCAGACTCAACAGGCAATGAAGTCTATTCCTGTTCCTATTTCTTATGTTCTTGCATGTCTACCTACTGAATATAAGAAATGGGAGCAGGAATGGGCTATGACAGCTCAAACCTATTCACTTAACAAGAAGATGTTTCCACTTTCTTGTTTGATGCAAAACTCCCTTGATTCCCTGATGGATTCAATGGATGCAGAAGCTCTATAAAGGCAAGCAACTTTTCTTTTACTTAGAGCTTTAGATTTTTTTCCACATGGGTCAACCTAAAAGGAATGAAGTTAAAAATCACAACACCAGGTAATAATCCAACAGGTTTATTTGGAAGCATTAGCTTTCGGAGAGCTGCCCTTTCCTCAGGTGATTGTAGAGTACAAGACTGTATGACACAGAATTTATAGCAAAAGTTTACTGTGTGATGTAACTGAAATTATATATTGAAAAACACCCGATTGCTTGTTAAGTCTCTCATCTTTTAGAATGGACCATGTTGGTATCAATTCTTTCATATGTAAATCACAGAACTTTTTTTAAGTTACATTCTCAAATGCACTTTAACAATTGGTGTCATGTCGGCCAGATAAGCTATTGAAGGTGAGGCTGTCTGTACCACAATGGTCAGACTGATTCCAATTTAAAAAATTGACTTTCAAAATCTTACATGGATTCATGCAGTTTTTGAGCAAAGTGAAATGTAATTCTGCCCACAAACTTATATGCTTGTGTGTGCATGGGTGGGGGGGTATGCGTGTCAGTGAGAGGGTGTGTGTAAAGGGGTTTTAAGTCTGAGAGAGGATGTGTGTGGGAGTGTATGAGAGAGGGTCTGAGCGTGTGTGGATCAGAGAGAGAGAGAGAGAGAGAGAGAGAGAGAGGTGCGCGCGTGTGTTTGTCTGTGTGTGTGTGTGTATAGTGCAATGGGGTCACCTGTAGTGTGACATGAACCCAAGGTCCCGGTTGAGGCCATCCCTGTGGGTTCCAACCTTGGCTATCAGCCTCTGCTCGACCACTTTTCATTGCTGCCTGTCCCGAAGTCCACCTTGGAGGACGGTCACCTGAAGGTCTGAGGTCGAATGTCCCGGACCGCTTCTCCTGCTCCTTTGATGCTGCCTGACCTGCTACGCTTTTCCAGCAACACATTTTTAAACAACGAAAAGTGGCTGAGTACATTGAGGAACATAGGATATAGAAAAGTACAGCACAGAACAGGCCCTTTGGCCCACAATGTTGTGCCGAGGGTTAATCCTAATGTAAAATAAAATAACTTAACCTACACACCCCTCAACCCACTGCATGTCCAGCAGTCGCTTAAATGTCCCTAATGGCTCTGCTTCCACTGCCACCGCTGGCAATGCATTCCATGCATTCAGAACTCTCTGCGTCAGAACCTTCCTCTATACCTTTTTCCTAATGTCTTAAAACTGTGACCCCTCGTACCAGTCAATCCTGCCTTGGGGAAAGTCTCTAGCTATTGAATCTACCCATTTCTCTCATTATCTTGTATACCTCGATCAGGTCTCCTCTCTTCCTCCTTCTCTCCAGAGAGAAAAGTCCGAGCTTACTCAACCTCTCCTCCTAAGGCAAGCCCTCCAGTCCAGGCAGCATTAGGTAAACCTTCTTTGCACCCTTTCCAAAGCCTCTGTATCTTTCCTATTGTAGGGCGACTAGAACTGGACACAATATTCCAAGTGTAGTCTCACCAGGGACTTGTAGAGCTGTAGCAAAACCTCACAGCTCTGAAACTCCATCCCCCTGTTAATGAAAGCCAAAACACCATATGCTTTCTTAACAATCCTTTCCACCCGAGTGGCAACTTTGAGGGATCTACGTACTTGAACACCCAGATCCCTCTGTTCCTCCACACTGCCAAGAATCCTGTCTTTAATCCTATATCAAACATTCAAGTTCGACCTTCCAAAATGCATCACTTCGCATTTATCCAGGTTAAACTCCATCTGCCATTTCTCAGCCCAGCTCTGTATCCTATCTATGTCACCCTGCAGCCTGCAATAGCCCTCAATACTATCAATGGCACCTTCAACCTTTGTAATCTGCAATTTGACTAACCCACCCCTCAACCTCCTCATCAAAGTCATTTATAAAAACTATAAAGAGCAGGGGCCCAAGAACAGAGCCCTGCGGGACCCCACTCAACACTGACCTCCAGGCAGAATACTTTCCATCTACAACCACTCTCTGCCTTCGGTCAGCCAACCAATTCTGAATCCAGGGAGCTAAATCTCCTTGTATCCCATATTTCCTGAGTTTATGAATGAGCCTATCGTGGAGAACCCTATCAAATGCCTTGCTGAAGTCCATATGCAACACATTCACTGCTAGTCTTGTCACCTCCTCAAAGAACTCAGTAAGAGTTGTGAGGCATGACCTGCCCCTCTCAAAGCCATGCTGACTGCCTTTAATCAAGCTATGCTTTGCCATATAGTCATTAATCCTATCCCTCAGAATTCTTTCCAAAACGTAAGACTGACTGGTCTGTAATTGCCAGGGATTTCCCTATTATCCTTCTTGAAAAGAGGAACAACATTTGCCTCCTTCCAATCCTCTGGTACAACTCCCATGGAGAGTAAGGAAGCAAAGATCTTTGCCAGCGGCTTAGCAACGTCCCTAGGATAAATCTGGTCTGGCCCTGGGGACTTATCAATCTTAATGTTTACCAAAACTTCCAGCACATCAACTTCATCGATCTTGACCTGGTCAAGCCTGTATCCCAGCTCCTCTAAGTTCTCATTCACAACAAGGTCCCTTTCTTTCGTGAAAACCCAAACAAAAACTCATTTAAGGTTTCCCCTATCTGCTCAGACTCGACACACAAGTTCCTATGATATCCTTTGGGTTCTCCGTAATCCTTCTTGCCAAGCATTTTTCATGCCCCCGCCTGGCTTTTCTCAGTCCATTTCTGAGCTCCTTTCTAGCAAGCCTGTAATCCTCTAAAACCATGCTAGATCCTTGCTTCCTCCAGCTTACATAAGCTGTCTTTTTCCTTTTGACAAGAAGCTCCTCTATTCTCGTCATCCAAGGTTCCTTAATCTTTTCCCTTCTTATCTGTCTCAGAGGAACAAATTTGTGCATCACTCGCAACAACTGCTCCTTAAACAGTCTCCATATGTCTGCTGTGCCCTTTCTGTGGAACAATTGCTCCCAGTGTATTTCCCAACTCCTGTCTGATAGCGTCATAATTTCCTTTTTCCCAATTAAATATCTTCCCTCGGTAACTGCTCCCTCCTCTCTCCAAGGCTATGGTAAACGTGGGGCAGTTGTGATCACTGTCACCAAAGTTCTCTCCCACCGTGAGATCTGACACCTGTCCTGGCTCATTGCTGAGCATCAAATCCAAAATGGCCTCTCCCCTCGTCGGTCTGTCTACATACTGAATAAGGAAACCCTCCTGAACACACCTGACAAAAACAGCTCCAACCAAACCATCTGCGCTTAAGGAGGTTCCAGTCGATAGTAGAGGCTGATAGCCAAATTTGGTACCCATGGGGATGGCCTCAACTGGGACCATGGGTTCATGTCACACTACAGGTGACCCCACTGCACTATACACACACACAGACACACACCCTCTCACAGACTTAAACCTTTTTACATTCTCACTCAAACACATACACACACCCACTCTCAGACACTCATAACCTGCCCCCCATCCACACACACACACACACACACACACACACACACACAAAAGCTTGAGGGGTGAATTTGTACTTGCAGAATTACATTTTACTTTGCTCAAAAACTGCATGAATCCATGTAAGATTTTGAAAATCTGTTTTTTTACATTAGAATCAGCCCAACCATTATGGCACAGACAGTGTCACAGGGATACCTTATCAGAACTGTCAGATAAGGTATTGTCACCTTCAATACCTTATCTGGGCCGACATGACACCAATTGTTAAAGTGCACTTGAGAATGTAACCTAAAAAAATGTTTTGCGATTTACATATGAAAGAACTGATACCAACATGGTCATTCTAAAAGATGAGAGACTTAACAAACAATCAGGTCTTTTTCAACATATAATTTCAGTTCCATTATACTGTAACCCTTTTGCTATAAATTCTGTGTCTTACAATCTTATTCTCCACAACCACCTGATGATGGAGCAGCTCTCCGAAAGTAGTGCTTCCAAATAAACCTGTTGGATTATAACCTGGTGTTGTGTGATTTTTAACTTCGTACACCCCAGTCCAACACTGGAGTCTCCAAATCATAAAAGAAATGAGTACCCCTAAACTCCCATAAAAAATGCTATCAAGCAAAGAAGAGGAGCCTTACCACTGTCTTCATCATAACCGTGGTGAATGAGTTTGCGCAAACGCTCGAAGCTTGCTTGAACATTACGGTGCTTATCCTTCAGCTCAGCATGCTTGGTGTGTAGCAAATCCTCTTTCACATGGGCTTCCGAAGGGCTGATTACATTCTGATAAATGTCTGCCAAAAACAAAGAATTTGTTTTTAAACAAAACACATCTGTCAGCATATGAGAGATTAATAGTTAGGCACAGAACCCCATGCAGCCTTTATAAATATGGATGCACCAAGTCTATATCAGAACTGAATGCATAATTTCCATCTTCTAACCTTTCTCAGCCCTGACTAATGTTTTGGTTTGAGTCTTTACTCAAATCCCTCTGAAAAATGGTGCTACTTGATTTCAACACATTTTCTGGTTATAGATTCAACCATATTCCTCAAACCTTTGAGGAATGTTTAGTTTCTGATATTTGCTAGAGAGCTTATGTCTGTTGTTGGAGACTCGCTAACAAAGAAACCCTGAATCTGCAGCATAATTTAAGATTTTTGCCATACCTCTTGAACATTTGTTCCTTCAATCTTAGGATTTCAAATCTCACATTGTAGCCAAGTATAAAAATATTAAAAAATAGTGGGCAGGAATAGGCCAACTGATATCAAGTCAGTCGCATACACAAGCTGGCTGGAAAACTGTAACTAGGTATGCCTCTTTCAGAAACAAAATTGATATAATGCACTGGTCCACCAGCTCTCCAAGTGAGCATCTCACATAATGCTATTTGTTTGCCTTCCCCCTTGTAATCTTGCACACTATTCCTTTTCAGATAATATTAACAAAATAATTCCCTCTTGAATGATTCCACCTCACCTTCAGGCAATGCTGTCCAGATGCTAACCCTCATGATGAAACTCATTTTCAGCAACATTACGTCTGATTCTTTTACTCATTACTTTAAATCTTGGCCTTCTCATTCTCAACCTTACGAGTGAACATTTCCTCAGTTATGTCTCAATTTTTTCCTCGACCTTCTCTTCCCCAAGAAACAGTCTCAATTTCTGCGATCTATCTTCATAACTAAAATCCCTTGCTCATGGAATCATCCTCGCAAATCTCCTCTGCACTCTCCTGAAAACTTTCACATCCCTGCCAAGTGCAAAGCCGAGAACGAGATGAAATATTCTAGTGGAGGTCAAACTACTGTCTTATACGGGTTCAACAAAACTTTCTTGCTCTTGTCCTCCACGCCCCTACTAAAAGCCTTAGTTGCTGTATCTGTTATTAACTGATATCTTGACCTGCTAGCTTTATTTAACCATGTATATACACACTCAAGACCCCCTCACCTCTAGAATTCTACACTTTCTATAGTTTCTCCACGTTCATCATACTAAAATGGAACACTTCTGCATTGAATTTTCTGTCATCCATCTTGTCTCTTCCTTTGTGGAGTTCTGCACCATGTTCCTCACAGTTTACAATGTTTCCAAATTTTGCATCACCCGCAAATTTGGAAAAGTGTGCCTTTCACACTAAGGTCTAGATAATTAATTGTGATCTGGAAAAGCAAAGGTCACAACACTGAATCCTAGGACACCCCACTACAATCATTCCCCAACCTACTAAAGTCTATTAACTCATTTGCTGTCACAGCCAATCTTTCACTCTGTCCCTTTTATTTCATGAGCTCTGACTTTGCTCATGTTTGTTGTGCAACATTATTAAACTCCTTATAGAAAACCATGCACAACATATCAAAATCACTGCCTCTTATCTTTCTAACAACTCCAGCAAGTTAGCTTATTATGATTTTCCTGTAAGAAGCTGACACTTCTTCATTTACCTTTATTGGTCCATGTGACATTCCATTTTGTCCCTAAATTCCTCCCCTGCAGCACAGAGTCAGTTATACAGCATGGAAATTGACCCTTCAATCCAACTTCTCTTCGACTGCCAAATATCTTAAACTGAGCTAGTCCCATTTTCCCATTTGGCCCATATTCCTCTAAACCCTTCCTATTTTTGTATCCACCCAGATCCCTTTTAAATACTGTAATTGTACCTCCACCACCTCCTCTGACAACTTGTTCCAGACTAGCATCACCCTCTGCATGAAAAAGTTGTCCCTCAGGTCCCTTTTAAATTTTTCCCTTCTCATCTTAAACCTCTGCCCTCTAATTTTGGACTCCCCTACCCTGGGAAAAAGAGCTTGTTATCCGCCCTACTCATGTCCCTCATGATTTTATAAACTTCTGTTAGGTCACCCTTGAGCCTCTGGTGCTCTGGAGAAAAAAGCCCCAGCCTATTCAGCCTCTCCTTTTAGCTCAAACCCTCCAATCCTGGCAATATCTTTGTAAGTCTTTTCTCTCAAATTTAACATCTTTCCTATAGCTGGGAGATCAGAATTGAACTCAATATTCTGAAAGTGGCCTCACCAATGTCATGTACTGCCACAAAATGATGTCCCAACTTCTATACTCAATGCACTGACCGATGAAGGCAAGCGTCTCAAACACGTTCCTTCACCACATTATCTATCTGCGACTCCACTTTCAAGAAATTATGCACCTGTACCCCAGGTCTCTTTGTTCAGTAACACTCCCCAGGGCCCTAACATTAACTGCATAAATCCTGCCCTGTTTTGCCTTACCAAAAACGCAACATCTTAGATTTATCTAAATTAAACTCCATGTGGCACTCATTGGTCCATCTAATCCATGTCCGTGAGATAACGGTCTTCATTGTCCACTACACCACCAAGCCCTTAACAGACTGGGACTGCCATAGTGTTAAGCCTTGGATGGAGGGGAATTCAAGTATGTACAGGAAAATTCTCTTATCCAATATGTGGATGTACCTACTGGAGAAGGAACAAAACTTAACCTTCTCTTGGGAAATAAGGCAGGACAAATGACTGAGGTACCAATGGGGGAGTATTTTAGGACAAGTGATCATAATTCTAATTGTTTTAGAATTGATCTGAAACTTAGAGGTGGGAAGGGGAGGAAGCAGGCAGTGCAGGGATCCCCTGTAGTCATTCCCCTAACCAATAGGTATACCGCTTTGGATACTGGTGGGGGGGACAGCCTAGCAGGGGTAAGCTGCAGTGACCGAGTCTGTGGCGTGAGGTCTGGCTCTGAGACTCAGAAGGGAAAGGGGGAGAGGAGGAGAGCGCTAGTCATAGGAGACTCTCTAGTTACAGGGACGGACAGGCGATTCTGTGGGCATGGGCGAGACTCT
>NC_057711.1:9601522-9604291 GCF_004010195.1 Chiloscyllium plagiosum | reverse complement strand
AAGCTTTTAAAGAGCAACAGAGGATTACTAAGAAGGAAATACGCAGAGGAAAAATGAGATATGAAGGTTAACTGGCCAATAATGAGTGGTGGGGGCATGGAATGCGCTGCCTGTGGGAGTGGTAGAGTCAGAATCTTTGGTGACCTTTAAGCGGCAATTGGATAGGTACATGGATGGGTGCTTAAGCTAGGACAAATGTTCGGCACAACATCGTGGGCCAAAGGGCATGTTCTGTGCTGTATTGTTCTATGTTCTATTAAAGTTCTAAATTGGAGTTAGGCTAATTTTGACAGTTTTAGGCAGGAACTTATGAAAGTTAATTGGGGGAGGCTGTTCATAGGTAAAGGAATGGTTGGGAAGTGGTAGGCCTTCAAAAGTGAGATAATAACAGTTCAGAGATAGTATATTCTTGTTTGTACGAAGGGCAAGGCTGGTAGGTGTAGATAATCCTGGATGACTAGAAAAATTGAGTTAAAAATCACACAACACCAGGTTATAGTCCAACAGATTTAATTGGAAGCGCACTAGCTTTTGGAGCATCGCTCCTTCATCAGGTGGTAGTGGAGGGCTCAATCCTAACAGTATTTATAGCAAAAATTTACAGTGTATGTAACATATTGTCTAGCTATCACCATTGTTAACAGCTAACCTGAGAATGCAACTTTTTAAAAAAAGGTTTTGTGATTTACACATGAAAGAAACAAAACTATCACGGTATTCAAACAGGTGAAAGACTTAACAGACAATCAATTTTTCAATGTATAATTTCTGTTACATCACACTGTAAATTTTTGCTATAAATTCTGTGTGTGATGATCGAGCCCTCCACTACCACCTGTGAAGGAGCAACGCTCCGAAAGCTAGTGTGCTTCCAATTAAACCGGTTAGACTATAACCTGGTGTTGTGTGATTTTTAACTTTGTACACCCCAGTCCAACACCGGCATCTCCAAATCATGACTAGAAAAATTGAGACTCTGGTCAAGAAAAAGGAGACAGCTGGGATCAAGTGAATTGATTGAGAGGCCTAGGAGGTTGAGGACTGACCTTATAGAGGCTTATAAAATCATGAGGGGTATAAGTAAGGTGAGTGGGGGAGGGGGATTTCAAGACTAGGGGGCATATTTTTAAGGTGAGAGGAAAAAGATTTAAAAGACACGAGGTACAACTTTTTTGTTTAAAAAGCACAAAGTGGTTCATATGTGGAATGAGCTTCCAGAGGAAGTGGTGGATGCGGGTACACTTACAATGTTTTAAAGACAATTAGATAAGCACATGAAAAAGAAATGTTGGTGGGATTTAGGCCAAGTGCAGAGAGGTGGGACTAGTTTAGTTTGGGATTATGTTCGGCATGGATTGGTTGGACTGAAAAGTCTGTTTCTGTGCTATATGACTCTATGAATCCCTAAAGGAGTATAAGTGCTGAAAGTGCGTGAGAAGGACATCAGGAGGGCAAAAAGGGGACCTGAACAGTTTGTTGAAGAAGCAAACAAATCACAGAAAATCCAGGATCAATAAAGAGGGAAAACACACCTGAAATTTCCATATGACCTGCTCAGGCAATCACAACTAGAAAGTAGGAATAATTAGAGACTAACTGAAATTCCTGATCTAAATTTTAAAGACAGCTGTGTTTTCCTTCCAAGTGAATACAAGTTGCAAAGAATGACCAAATATCGCATTTCAATTAACAAAATTAACTAGGAGTCAAAAGTAACTGAGAAGCAATCTAGAAAAAAAAGAGAGAATAATTATTCTTTAATTGTTTTATCTGAAGTAATTCAGATGATATTTTTAATGACAATACCTTCATTCCTGCTGACGGTCTCTCTCAGGATGTGGTACTCCTGAATTTTATCCTGGTGATGTTGGAACTCCCGGCGCAGTTTTCGAACCTCATCATCACTAAATTTTCCAGAGGTTGTTGCCTATCAAGAAGCAAATTCTTGGTTAAAATTATGGACAACATGGTACTTGTGCAGTGGAACTTATCTTCAAAACTTCCACATTCACGAGAGACGATTGTAACTTTAATTACAAGTTGGTGGAAAACCATCCCCATCTGTTACTCCAAGTTGGTTTACAGAAGAATTAATATCCCTTTTGCCACATCATGCTATACTGTTTCAGTTATAAAAATAGTGCTTGACCATTAGAGAGATTGAAAAGATGCTGTTGAAAACAGATGGCTAAGGGATAACATAACAGAGATCTTTAGAATTATGAAAGATTTTCAGAACAGACAAGGCTGCATTTGCACTTCCGTGGAAGAGCAGAAAGGTGCCTTCAATAGAAACACCCACAAAGAAATTAGAATGCAGAAGAAATTTTTCTACCCAAAATGTGGTGAAAATGTGAAAGTTGAGACTATAGTGCAAGTGGAGACAAATAGTATAAATGTATTTAAAGGGAAACTGGATATGTATGTCGGTATCAGTTAAAGTGTGTTTGCTTTAATGCAAGGAGTATCAGGAATAAAAGTGACGAACTTAGAGCATGGATCAGTACCTGGTGCTATGATGTTGTGGCCATAACAGAGACATGGGTTTCTCAGGGACAGGAATGGTTGCTGGATGTTCCAGGGTTTAGAGCATTTAAAAAGAATAGGAAGAGGGGAAAAGAGGAGGGGGTGTAGCACTACTAATCAGAGAGAGTATCTCAGCTACAGAAGCTTCCATTGTCGAGGAAGATCTGCCTACCGAGTCAGTATGGGTGGAAATTAGGAACAGAAAGGAAGCAGTCACCTCTTTAGGGGTTTACTACAGGCCCC
>NC_057711.1:9595085-9598709 GCF_004010195.1 Chiloscyllium plagiosum | reverse complement strand
TTTCCCAGGGCAGAAATGGCTAACACGAGAGGTCATAGTTTTAAGCTGGTTGGAGGAAAGTATAGAGGGGATGTCAGAGGTGGGTTCTTTACACAGAGAGTTGAGAGAGCATGGAATGCGTTGCCAGCAGCAGTTGTGGAGGCAGGGTCATTGGGGACATTTAAGAGACTCCTGGACATGCATATGGTCACAGAAATTTGAGGGTGCATACATGAGGATCAGTGGTCGGCACAACATCGTGGGCTGAAGGGCCTATTCTGTGCTGTACTGTTCTATGTTCTATGGAATTAAGAGTTATGATCATAAAACATAGATGGGGAAGGATAGCAGGGATTTAGGTGAAGCATAAGCACTGATATGTATTAATTCGGCCAAATAAGTCTTATTTCTATGCTGTTCATTCCATGTAAATTAATGTTGACAGATCATAGAGTCATAGAGATGTACAGCATGGAAACAGACCCTTCGGTCCAACCCGTCCATGCTGACCAGATATCCCAACCCAATCTAGTCCTACCTGCCAGCACCCAGCCCATATCCCTCCAAACCCTTCCTATTCATATACCTATCCAAATGCCTCTTAAATGTTGCAATTGTTCCAGCCTCCACCACATCCTCTGGCAGCTCATTCCATACACATACCAGGTGGTATATGATGCACTTTGAATGGAATAACATAGAAAGGCAGTATAATCTGAATGATAGTATACAACAGGGAACCTCAGAGTGTTTCTCTTTAAAAAGGCACTCACAGGATCGGGGCATCACAAGCTGGCCAGCATTTATTGCCCATCTCTAAATGTCCTCAAGAAAGTGGTTGAGAGCTGCTTTCTTGAACTGCTGTAATCCCTCTCGTGTAGGGATACCCATAATGCTTTTCGGGAGGGAATTCCAGGATTTTGAGATGGTGACACTGTAGTTAACGGCAACATATTTCCAAATTAGGATGGTGTGGGGCTTGGAGAAACTACATTCCATAGTATCGGCTGCCCCTGTCAATTCCAGGAGGCATTTGGAAGATGCAATCGAAGGAATGTTGGTGACATGTTGCAGTGCATTTTTTAAAATTCACTCATGCAACATCATATTGTCACTGTGCATCATTGGTGCACATTCACAAATCCTTGAAGGCAGATGAGTAAGTTTATCAGCTAGTTAAAAAGGGATATTAAATAAATTTACAAATCATTGGAATTGCTGGTTGGGCCTCCACAACAGCATGGAAAGTTATGGGCATTACATGTTAGGATGGACGCCATGTCCTTAGGAAGGATAAAGATGTCTTTTCAGTTGATATCAAGTACAAAGGCTGAGGAGTGGCAGATGGAGTTCAACCCTGCCAAGTGTGAGGTTGTCCATTTTGGAAAGACAAACAAGAATGCGGAATACAGGGTTAACGGTAGGGTTCTTAGTGAGGTGGAGGAACAGAGGGATCTTGGGGTCTATGTTCATAGATCTTTGAAAGTTGCTACTCAGGTGGATAGAGCTTGTAAGCAGGTAGGTTGAGAGTGCTAGACTTTTTCTCGTTGGAACGGCGAAGGATGAGGGGTGACTTGATCGAGGTTTATAAGATGATCAGAGGAATAGATAGAGTAGACAGTCAGAAGCTTTTTCCCCGGGTACAACAGAGTGTTACAAGGGGACATAAATTTAAGGTGAAGGGTGGAAGGGTTTGGGGAGATGTCAGGGGTGGGTTCTTTACCCAGAGAGTGGTGGGGGCATGGAATGCGCTGCCTGTGGGAGTGGTTGAGTCAGAATCTTTGGTGACCTTTAAGCGGCAATTGGATAGGTACATGGATGGGTGCTTAAGCTAGGACAAATGTTCGGCACAACATCGTGGGCCGAAGGGCCTGTTCTGTGCTGTATTGTTCTATGTTCTAAAGGTGTTCATATACGCTTAGAGAATGGAGTAGCTTTGTATGGTTGCTTTACAGTAAAGAAGGTGAATAGCAAACCTAACAGACATATTCAATATTACGAGGAGTTTTGATATAGCAATTTGGAAAAAATTATTTCAACTAGCTTGAGGGCACAATTTAAGATATTTGGCAAACCAAAATTAGAGCAGAGAAATTAAAAATCAGAACATTCAACTTGTCTAGCACCAGAATTAAGAAAAATGAGAGATGTAACACTTACAGCAAAAAGTGGGTGGGACAAAGAAAAAGGTTTGTGATCATGGGGAAGACTGGAGAGTGGTGAATGACAGGAGTGCTGGTCTCACGGAGACAGAATGAGGATGGGAAGACAAACAGATTGATGAAAAAGAAGGTCAATATCTGAAACGCACTGCCAGAAAGAGTGCTAAATTCAGATTTCACAGGCATACTCAAAAGGTAATTGAACATACATGCCTATGAAACTAATTAGTCGGATTTATGAAGCTGAACTGAACTAGTACAGCAAGTTGGGTCAAACTGCAACCTAGCATTCTACTAGAAAAATTGCTTGTGCCTGTGTTGAATTTTGAAACTTTGTACGGGCACAAAGATTGGCCGGAGGACACTGCCGCAGGGTAGGGGACCTGAAGTCAGTGCTTCTGAAGTAAATGGGTCAGGTTCACAGAAAGGTGTAACTTTACTAATTGACCACAACAGTTAGATTGAGGTTGAAGACCTTCCATTTCCAAGTATGTGTAAAGTTGTTTGATTTAACATTATTGAAAGGCACAGTTTCAATGACCTTTGCTTCAGAGCTCAAATATTTGATCCCTTCTCCCCTGAATTCTATCTAATCCACAAACAGGTCGAGCTGACATAAATCAGTGAATTAGGAATTAGCCATTTAGCAAAGTATTGAAAGTGTCAAAGTAGTGAGAGATGATTCTGGATTCCTTTTGCTGAAATGTGTGCAAACCTACTTTACAGAAGTGATAACTGCTCTTTTTGTTTTGATTCCTTTGATTAATTTTCAGATGTGTGTTGGCTGAAACAGAATTAGAAATGATATCCGTTTAAAGACAACCACCAACCTTATTCCACAATTTCTCCAATTTTGGATCATCAAACACATCATTCTCAGAGTCCATCGACTCTTTCAGATAATTTGTGTCCATAGGCTCAGTATCTTTCCTTCCATCAAGTCTGTACTTTGTGAGGATTACTGAAATGGAAAAAGAAATAGCAAAGTTCACTGGTTAAGTTGTTTGAGCTGGCACTCCAGCGCAGGACTATTAAAATGCTGCATTGTCAAAGGTGCCTTAATTCAAATAGGACATGAAAATCTAGGCTGTATACTCTGTCATGGAGGACAGATGATCCAAGATTGGAAGTAAGCCATCCAGCTCCTCAAGCCTACTTTGCCACTCAATATAGACAATAGGTGCAGGAGTAGGCCATTCAGCCCTTCGAGCCTGCACCGCCATTCAATATAATCATGGCTGATCATTCCTAATCAGTATCCTGTTCCTGCCTTATCTCCATAACCCTTGATTCCACTATCTTTGAGGGCTCTATCCAACTCCTTCTTAAATGAATCCAGAGAGTGGGCCTCCACTGCCCTCTGGGGCAGAGCATTCCACACAGCCACCACTCTCTGGGTGAAGAAGTTTCTCCTGAGCTCTGTCCTAAATGGTCTACCCCGTATTTTTAAGCTGTGTCCTCTGGTTCGGCACTCACACATCAG
>NC_057711.1:9585202-9592467 GCF_004010195.1 Chiloscyllium plagiosum | reverse complement strand
GGCCACCCCATCCCCTCTGCCCGTCAGTCTGTCCTTATGATAGCACGTGTAGGCTTGAATATTCATTTCCCAGGCCCTGTCCACTTGAAGCCACATCTCAGTTATTCCCACAATATCGTATCTGCCAATTTCCAAAAGAGCCTCAAGCTCATCCATTTTATGTCTAATGCTTCGTGCATTCATGTATAGTATTTTTAATTTGTTACTGCTCTCACCCTTCCCATCAACCCTTATTTCACTCAACCTTACAGCATGATGCCTTTCCGAGTTTTCTGCCTCATTAATACAGTTATCTTTCTTGACTTCTCTTGTTCTAACTTTCCCTTCAATTTCCTTTTTAAACATCCAGCTTGTCCCCTCCCTTGTTTGGTTTGCATTTATAATCCCACATTTCAACCTATCCCCAGTAGCTTTGACTTCCTTACCTGACAAGAAACTCTGTCTTAAAAATATTCATTGACCTGCCTCCTGGGGACGAGTTCCAAAGTCTCTCAACTTTCAAGAACAAAATTCTCAACTTGGTGCTAAAAGGGAGCACCTAATTTTAAAATCAAGCCTCATAGCTCTGGACTCAGCTACAAAATGAGTTCTTTCCAACTTATCGAGACCAAGGAAAGCAGTCAAGACCAAAGCATTGTATGACTTCAAAAAATAGGACTGGATGCTAAAGGTATTAAAGGATATGGGGGAGAAAGCAGCAGTTGGATGATCAGCCATTATTATAAATGAATGGTGGAGCAGGCTGAAGGGATGAATGCTTACTCTTGCTCCTATTTGCTATGTCAGACACCTTAGATTCCTATACACTTCAATTAGGTCACTTCTCACTCCAACAATAGTAGAAATAAGTTCAGTTTGTCTAACCTTTCCTGATAAGACAGCCTGCCCATCCTGGATATCAACCCTAAAAACATTAAAGACCCCTTGGCAATACTTTGAAGAATAGAGAGTCTTCCCGGTGTAATTATATAATTATTCCTTAAATCAACATCACCAAGAGTCAATCATCTCATTGGTGTTTGTGCAAGTTTACCGTGCACAGATTGCTTGATGGGTTTCCTTCAAAATGACTTTAATTAAAGTGCTTTGGGATGCAGTGCTGTCAAGAAGGCCTACGTATCAATGTGTTTTCTTTTGTACGTACACACATGCATATCTCATTTCCCCTCTCTCTCTCTCCCCTTCTTGGTCAGGATTAACCCTGCTTCTGAGTTTAGAAAACACAAACAGTTTACCATTGAAGTTACGTCGCAGCCTGGCTTCCTTCTCACCATCCTCATCGAGCCCATCGGCTTTCAACTTCTTCCAGTTCAGTTCATCCTTCTCCTGAATTTTCAGGTCACTGTGAAGCTCGGCTAGCTTCACAGGAGAAAACTGAAGCTATAGGTTAAAAAAAAGGAAAAGGATAGATTTCTTAATATCTAGTGGAACTGGATACAGGAGATGGTGGATACCCACAAGTGGAGAGGGTTATGAGCTCACTTGACTGTGGTTTGTACAATGTTAAATCAATATGGGAGATACAAAAAGACTATTTCATCTGGACAGTGAGAAAACCTAAAGGAGACATCAACTGATAAAGAATCATGTGAAAGGGAGTGGAAACCTCGTATTCGCACCCTCCCAAAATATCAAATGATAAGCAATTGGGACTTTCAAAATTGCTACCAACTTTCTGGGAAAGTGTATAGAAAGACAGAGTAAGGTAAAGGACATCAAGATATATGTCTCAGCAAAGCACAAAACTCTTCAGAAAAGTGGAGAAAGAATTCTTAAAAAAAACAATATGGATTAAGTTTTCCATAAATCAAACAGTTGCATGGACAATTTCTGAAGAGAGATATTTTGTCCACACTTTTAATATCGGAAATGTCTCCCTTTTCAGCAACATTCAAGTTCTATCACCAAGTCAGTGTTTGTGTTGCTGAGATACAATGTTTAATTATCCCTTTAGAAAAGTACCTGCAATATTTACTGCATTTTAAAAGACAAATACACGTACAGGAGAGCCTTTAACAGAGAAACCAAAAGTAGGCATCAATCTTTCGGATCTATGAACCTACTGTGTCATTCAATACGATCATGGCTGATCTGCTAGAACAGTGCCATATTCCCATTTTCTCCCTGTGTCCCTTGTCTTTAAAATCTAAAAAAAACTCTTGCTTGTATTCCACAGCCTTCTGTGGTAGAGAATTCAACTGGACACTACCCTTTGAGTGAAGAAACCTTTTCTCTTTTAAGTTCTGAATGATCTGCCTTGTTGCCTGAGAATAGTATCCACTGGATCCAGTCTGTCCTGTTAGAACTTTATGTTTCAGACAGATCCCCAATCATCTTTCTAAACTCTAGTGAACGCAGGGCAGTCAAACCAATCTATCCACATACAGCAGCCCTGCCATCCCTTGGACCAAACTACTGAACCTTGCTGCAGCCCTTCCATGGCAAGTGCATTCTTTCTTGTCAGGGAGATTAACACTACATGCAGTACTCAAGGTCCTATATAACTTCAGGAAGGCATCCCTACTTGTGAACTCCAAACATCTTGCAATGAAGGCAATACACCATTTTCCCTGCCTAATTGCTTGCTACCCACCTGTCAACTTTTATTGTACAAGGGCACCCAGATGACTTGTACATCCAAATCTCTCAAACATAACACACTTTCTCTCTCTCTCTGCAGATGCTACCAGACTTGCTGAGTTTCTTTAGCATTTCCTATGTTTGTTTCAGATTTCCTGCATCTGCAATATTTTGCTTTTACAGGAACAGTTAACTGGCAATCCTTGTTTGCAGGCAGGTGGTGTAACTTCTGTACTTCCAAGAAATATTTTCATATTTCTTAGAAAAGCTGTTCCTAAGTTGTGTCAGACCACAAATAATGTTTGAGAAACTAAACAAAGCTCTGTGCACAGCCTACTCATCAGACCTTACTTGAAGTGCTGCACATAAATGGGTGTAAGCATAATCATGAGTTCTAAACACAGCCTTCCAGAAGCACAACTCATGGAACAGAAAATTCACTTCATGATAGAAAAGGAACATAAGCTGATATTTATACCAATCACAGCATCCTCAAAGTAGCATTAATTAATCTCAAAAAAGTCTGAAGCAGCTGTTGCAAATTCGGAGCAATGATTTACAGATGATTCACAGGAGACAAACAAACAGAGAGACAGAGGGGACAGACAGAGGACAGTGGTGGTTTAGAAGATAGAACAGTACAGCACAGTACAGGCCCTTCGATAATGTGCTGAGCATTTATCTTTATCTAAGATCAACCTAAGCTACACACCCCTGAATTTATTGCCGTCAGTGTGCTTGTCCAGCAGTTGCTTTAATGTCCCTAATGTCTCTGACTCTATCATCACCACTGGCACTCACCACTCTGAGTAAAAATCTCCCTCTGACATCTCCTCTATAACTTCGTCCAATCGCCTTAAAGTTATGACCCCTAGTGATAGCCATTTCTGCCCTGGGGAGAAGTCTCTGGCTATCCACTCTATCTATGCCTCTCATTACCTTGTACACCTCTATCAAGTCACCTCTCTTCCTTCTTCTCTCCAGTGTGAAAAGCCCTAGCTCAATCAACCTCTCTTCATAAGACAAGCCCTCCAATCCAGGCAGCATTCTGGTAATCTCCTCTGCACCTTCTCTAAAGCATGTACATCCTTCCTATATTGAGGTGATCAGAGTTGGACACAATGTTCCAAGTGTGGTCTAACCAGGGTTTTATAGAGCTGCAGCAAAACCTCGCAGCTCTTAAACTCAATTCCCCCTGCTAATGAAAGCCAAAACACCATATACCTTCTTAACAACCCTATCAACTTGTGTGGCAACTTTGAGGGATCTATGTACGTGGATCCCAAGATCCTGTTGTTGCTCCACACTGTCAAGAAACCTGCCTTTAACCCCGTATTCAGCATTCAAATTCAACCTTCCAAAACAAATCACTTCGCATTTATCCAGGTTGAACCTGAAGGCCACCACACCTCAGGCAAGTGGCAAGGTCGAGGAGCTGAAATCCTCATGGTAACCTCAGTGCAGGCATCGAACATGGCATCACTGTGCCTTGCAAACAAGCAGTACGGCCAACAGAGCTAGCAGACATCCATTCACACCACCAGAGAGCACAGCAAAATTGCAGGTAGAAATTCCATCCTCTGGAATGTGAGAAGTAAGAAAATTAAATCATATCCAAGTTAAAATAAAAGATAAAAGTATGAAGTAGTACTGAAGATTTAAAATGAATGTTAGAAAATTCTGGAAATACTTAGGCTCAGCAACAACTGTTTCATAAGAGAATCTTTATCAGTCTATCAGGAGCTAAGCACTTTCCAGATTAGAGAGAGACAAACCCACAAAGAAAGCAAGCAAGGAAAAAAAAGAGAAACAGAAGAAAGAACTAGGCAGTAGACTAAAAAAAATCCAAAAATGCTTCCTTGAAGTACTGTTGTGGTCAACTATCAGCAATAGTGCCCCCATGGTTATGTATTACAAGTTAAATAAATTAATAATAAATGACAAGCTTTTTAGAGTTTAAAACAATTAAGAGTCATCATTAACTACAGATCAGCAACTATTTGAAGTCACCTTTATTTTCCTGTCTCGATAATGAATTATGTTAAACATTCAATGTTATCTTTCTGTACAGTAAGGTACTAAATGACAGTTTTTGCAACATTGCAGTGTTCTATGATCCAGAGAAACTAGTGAACTGAAACATTGCTGACATTCAGTGGACAGAATATGAAATCAAGCCACACTCCTCTAATGACTCAGCACAATTTACTCACAAGCAGCTGAGCACACATTCCTGAAAAATTCAAGGGAGTTGACTGATGTCAGCAGGGCAGTTAAGAAATGAAAACATTTAGAAGAACAACTGGATGGGAATAACTTGGAATCACACTGAAATAAAATAAGTGCAATCCATAGATTGAAGAAACATAAATCTTAATTTTCTTGTCCAAAGTTCTTGAGCAAACATTTTTTTTGGCCATTCCATTTTAGAAGTTAAACTTCCTTAAATTCTACATCTTACTCTTCGAAAGGGTATGACCAACATCTTGCTTGTTGTGAACAGCTGATGGGATGTGCTGCGTTATATGATCCATCAATCAGGCCATTATTTGAAAAGGAAGAATGGGCAAGATTACGTAGAGAAGGCATCATATGAGTCACTCATTTGGAAAGCCAACACAGCAATGAGCCGACTGGCTGTAACCATTACATGACTGGAGCCCCCCAGAGATGCATACTCAGCCCCCTAATGTACTCACTGTATACCCATGACCGTGTCACCAAACACTAATGCCATTTACAAGTTTGCTGATGACACCACCAAAATCAGTCGAATCTCAGATGGCAACCAAACAGACTACAGATGGGAGGTGGAAGACCTGGAAAAGTGGTGCACTGAGAACAACCTAGCTCTCAATGCTGGCAAAACCTAGGAACTAATTATTGACTTTCGGCAGGATGCACTCATGCCCCCCTACACATTAACAGCACAGAGGTGGAACAAGTGGAGAATGTCAAGCTCCTGGGAGTGGTCATCCACAACAGGCTTTCTTGCACTCTTCACATGGTTGCACTGGTTACAAAGGCCCAGCAACGTCTGTTCTTCCTCAAGTAGCTGACAGCAAATACCCTCGCCAACTTTTATAGGTGCGCCATCGAGAGCATTCTGTCTGGATGTATCACTACCTGATATGGCAACCGTACCATTCAAGATCGGAGACTGTTACAGAGAGTGGTGAACTCAGCCCAGACAATCATAAAAACCAACCTCTCATCTATAGAGGCAAAAGTGAGGATTGCAGATGCTGGAAACCAGAGTTTAGATGAGAGTGGTGCTGGAAAAGCACAGCAGGTTAGGCAGCATCCGAGAAGCAGGAAAATCGACATTTTAGGCAAAATTCCTTCATCAGGAATCCTGATGAAGGGCTTTTGCCCAAAACATCAATTTTCCTGCTCCTCGGATGCTGCCTGACCTGCTGTGCTTTTCCAGCACCACTCTCATCTAAACTCTCATCTATAGAATCCATCTACCAGGCCCACCGCTGACAAGGAAAGGCCGCCAGCCTTCTCAAAGATCCATCCTACCCTGGCAATTTTTTTCTACAACCTCTACCATCAGGAAGAAGGTACAGAAATCTGAATGAACACACACACACAGACAAGCCGGTTTCGTAACAGTTTCTACCCTACTGTTGTTAGAATACTGAATGGACCCTCAAACTCTGAACATTCGCCTGTCCCTGTGTTTTTGTTTTTGCTGCTGTTTACCTATTATTTACTGATCTATGCTACTTAACTCTGATCTGCCTGTATTGCTCACAAGTCAAAGCTTTTCACTGTGCCCCGGTACACGTGACAATAAATTCAATTCAATAATTTGAGATGAACTCCCACAATTGACATTGCAAATCTTTAAAAAGAGCAAAATGAGAGAACATGGAAGTATTAAAAAAGATTTTGGTGGAGGGAAGAAAGCATAAAAAACTAAGATTAATCAAAACAGCACTGTTTCCAAGACAGCGACAAACAGCCCTTTCATTTAGGTCACCCTGCTTCTCTCGAAACACTTGTTAGCATTGTTGCTTTTTCTTAATCTCTTCATTTATCCATTGCCACTCACTATTACCCCCTTGAAATAGCAAGAGTTACAAATTAGGCAGGTCAGTCAGGCAGTAACAGACAGACAGAATTGTTGCAGCATTTTGGAGACCATTCGGCTTGTTGAGACTGTACCAGTTCTCTAAAGGAGCAACTTCTAGAGGGCCACTCTACCCATTTCTGCTAATGCTGCAAGTTCGTTTTGGGTAATAGCCCTTCAAAATGAATCTGCCTCCATTATAGTCACACTCCATATCCAAATCATTCAGAAAAGGCCTTTTCTCATACTGCCCTTGTTTCCTCTGCCAACAACCTTAAAACAGTGCGATCTGGTATTCAATGGTTCACTAATGGAGGAGTTTCTCCCCCTCTTTTTTGTTCAAATATCTCATTGTTTCTGCTTACTATGTGATGTTCAGAACAAAAAGTTCACCATCCCAAGGCTTTATCAATAGGGGAAAATCACCAAAACAAGGTCACACAAACAGCCCTCTAATAGTCCCCCACGAGCAACTGGACTAGCAGCTCCCCAATGCTCCACCATCTCAGAAGCATCATCCACACCCACTTACACCCCTCCCCCCAACGCTCTCCCCAAGGTAGACTCAAAAACACTACTAGTCCTTCCCTTTCACATTTCCCCTCCC
>NC_057711.1:9568987-9577026 GCF_004010195.1 Chiloscyllium plagiosum | reverse complement strand
CTCGCTGCGCCTTCTCCCAGACCTGGTTGAGTTTGGCGATCCTGAATTCGATCACTCTCTTTGCCTCTGCCTCGTCCTCGAGCGCCTGGTTTTTCTCCCGGGAGTATTTGGCGGCGCCCTGGGCCGCGGCGGGCTCCAGGAAGAGGAGCAGAGTGCAGGCATTGACCAGCAACAACAACCCGAGGCCTCCAAGCGCCATCGCTCACTCCCCGTCACCCAGGCAACCCGCCCTCAGTGCGCAGGCGCTGCTGGTGACCCCTCTCCGACAGGAACTACAATTCCCATTGGACCTCGCGGCACGTCGCCTGTGGCGTAATGACGCTAGCGTCAGGTGCTGACGTGTTTGGGGCAGCACCAAGCGGTGAGATTGGGTATTGCACCCCAGAAGGTCGTGGCCTCTGCAGACTACCTTAGAGACAAAATAACTGCAGAACCTGGAATCCAAAGTAGACAACCAGGAGGCTGGAAGTACACAACGAGCCAGGCAGCATCAAGACGTGGAGAAGTCGTCGTCTCCACCTCCTGATGCTGCCTGGCTTGTTGTATTCCTCTAGTCTCCTGTTTGTCTACTGTAGACTGCCTGGAGTATTGACCATATTAGAGTATTGTTAAAGGGCCAGTGTGAACTGTGGTCAATTGGTAGCACTTGTACCACTGAATCATTAGGTTCTTTGCTCAAGTCCCACCTGAGGGACCCTTAGGCAGTTTAGATAATGAAACTAAATCAGAAATTGCTGGGGAAATCCTCTACAAGTCTGGTAGTTTCTTTGTGGGGAGAGTAGAGATAATGTTTCAGGTCCAGTGACCCTTCTTCACAACTGATAACGATGAGTTTTTCCCTATGATTGGGGGATATAGTTTGAAAATTTTCAGGAGAGATGTTAGGGTGGTAGATGTTTGGAGATTTCTTCCACTAACAGCAGTTTATGCCATGTCAATTATGAGTTTTCAATCTGAGAGTTTTTGTTTCTGAACTTCTGTTATTAAGGAAATAGGTCAAAGGCAAGTATATGGAATAAGGTCACATATCAGCCTACACATTGATTGGACTGCACCTGTTCCTTTGTTCCTAGCTTAAGGTTGACACTGCAGCGCTGTGGGAGCACTGCACTGCCAGAGATGCTGTTTCACCAACGGTACATTAAAATGAGGTTTCAGCTAAATGGAAAGGATCATGTGATACTATCTTAAAAATGATGACATTCTCACTCATGTCCTGGGCAATATCTATCCCTCCAATAGTCCCCCACTAGCAACTGGACCGATTACTAGCAGCTCCCCAATGCTCCACCATCTCAGCAGCATCATCCACACCCACACTTACACCCCTCCCCAAACACTTTCCCCAAGGTAGACTCAAAACACTACTAGTTCTTTCCTTTTACATTTCCCCTCCCCCATTCCGTAGTTCCAACCACCCGTCCCCTCTACCATATATCACAGCAGAACCCTATCTCTGCTTCGCTCATCTACTCTCCTTCCCCACAACACTTTCCTCTCTTCATTACCTCACTTCCTCACCCTCCCACCCTCCTTCCTCATGTCCCCATCCAGATGACTTTTAAATGTTGCAATTATACCAGCCTCCACTACTTCCCCTGGTAGCTCATTCCATACACACATCACTGTGTGAAAAAGTTGCCCCTTAGGTCTCCTTTATATCTTTCCCCTCTCATCCTAAACCTATGCCCTCTAATTCTGGGCTCCCCCACCCCAGGGAAGAGATCTTGTCAATTTATCCCATCCATGCCCCTTGTGATTTTATAACCCTCTACAAGGTCACCCCTCAGCCTCCAACACTCCAGGGAAAACAGCCCTAGCCTGTTCAGCCTGTCCCTATAACTCAAGCCCCCCAACCCTGGCAACATCCTTGTAAACCTTTTTTGAACTGTTTCAAGTTTCACAACATCCTTAGTGATAGTAATTTTGAAAATAAGCTAATGGGCTCTTTTGAACACTATGTAATTTTTGTGGGCGGCACGGTGGCACAGTGGTTAGCACTGCTGCCTCACAGCGCCAGAGACCCAGGTTCAATTCCCGCCTCAGGCGACTCTCTGTGTGGAGTTTGCACGTTCTCCCCGTGTCTGTATGGGTTTCCTCTGGGTGCTCCGGTTTCCTCCCACAGTCCAAAGATGTGCAGGTCGGTTGAATTGGCCATGCTAAATTGCCCGTAGTGTTAGGTAAGGGGTAAATGTAGGGGTATGGATGGGTTGCGCTTTGGCGGGGTGGTGAGGACTTGTTGGGCCGAAGGGCCTGTTTCCACACTGTAAGTAATCTAATCTAATTTTAGCTTGTTTTTTCCCCCCCAATGCTGTATTACATACTCTGAAATACTCATCATAAATCTCACTACAATTCCTCATGTCTTATTGTTCCCCATGGGATCTTGCTGTGTGTTAGATAGTGGCTCACATCTTTACATGACAGCACACACGTCAAATAAAATCAGAGAATGTTGGAAATACTCAGCAGCATGCGTGTGGTGGTGCATTTTGAAAAAAACAAATCTTCGCAGGGCTTATACACTTAATGGTAAGGTCCTGGGGAGTGTTGCTGAACAAAGTGACTTTGGAGTGCAGGTTCATAGCTCCTTGAAAGTGGAGTTGCAGGTAGATAGGATAGTGAAGAAGGCGTTTGGTATGTTTTCCTTTGTTGGTCAGAGTACTGAGTGTAGGAGTTGGGAAGTCATGTTGCGGCTGTACAGTTAATTGGTTCAGCCACTGTTGGAATATTGCACACAGTTCTGGTCTGCTTCCTATCAGAAGGATGTTGTGAAACTTGAAAGGATTCAGAAAAGATTTCCAAGGATGCTGCCAGGGTTGGAGGATTTGAGCGACAGGGAGAGATTGAATAGGCTGGGGCTGTTTTCCCTGGAGTGAAAAAATGAAAAACAATGGTGCAAGTCCTAATGGGACAAATACAAAGTCTGGGTGCAGACGAAATGGAAAATTGCCTGGGGATTTAACAACAAACAAATGCTGAACATTTTTGGAAAGCTGACATACCCCCTGAAAAATGTGAAGACGAACAACATAAAAGGGGGCTTTACAAATGAAGTCGATACAGACTCATGACAGAGATGTTAAACCCGGCACCAAGCTCATGATCTCCAGTGCAGTCATGCTTCCTGCCTATTTGTATGTTCAGATGCATGGACAATGTACTGGAGACATCTCAACACTTGGAGAAATATCAGGCCTCTGCAAATTCCATTGGCAATATTGCCCCAATATCGATGTCCTCCCTCAAGCCAACGTCTCTAACATCAAAGTGATGGTTACAGTGAATAATCTGCATTGGGTGGCTCATATCGTCCACCACCCCGACACAGCATTTTCAAAAGACGTTCTTCACTCCAAACTTCAACAGGGTTTGCCAGGAGGGCTGTGGAAATGCTTCCAGGATGTCTTTATAAAGGCCCCCTGAATATCCTTACTGGCTGGTGGGAGTCTCTAACCCCAGGCTGCTGAAACTGGAGGAGCAGCGACCGTGGAAACCATCTACAGAGGCCCAGATGGAGGGCAAGTAAACGTGTCAGAAGGAGCATGTGAAACCCTAAGCAACCCACCCAGGCTCTTCGGTAAATACCGCCCACCCCAGACATGGCGGGGTCCTGTATCAGACCAATTAGTCACCTCAGCACCCAGAACTCCAGCAAGTCATCCTTGTTCCTGAGGGACCATCTTAGAAGGAGATACACACAAAATTCCTTCCACTTTGCACTGCTGAAAGGACTCCTGTTTGTGTTGTGTTTCTCACATTCCCAGGACTTGGCAAAACACTGTAAAACCAAGGCAGTAATTTGGAAGAGCAGTTCCAATTGTAATGAAGAGCAATGGGCCAACTGATGTTTATCCATTTGCATCCCACAGTAAAAGCCAATTTATTTCATGGCTCTAGAGGCGACCGAATTAGTCATTACAACAATTAACAAGAAATTGTCCCCATTTTCTGTTGATGCGTGCAGATTTTATTTAATTCCTGTTGCCATAGCGTTGGAACACAGTCAAAACTGTTGTGCAGAATTGAGAATGCTGCTGTTTCAGGGCAGATTCCAGCCACGATGCAAAGAACCAGGTGAAAACCCTCTGTCAACATTCATAAAAGGCATCGTATATCTGTGGGACTATCCTGACAGTCAGTGTTAAGAGCAGATTAACAGCATTCACTAAGATCCCAAATAAAAGCCTTCAGATATATCTGTTTCAGCGTAAAGCCCAGGCAGGAAGAACAAGGACCCAGTCCCAAAGACTCAAAAAGCTTGACAGTGTAGCTAGGTGTTGTCTGAGGTGAGATGGACAGTCTGATGAGTGATGTTGCTCCTGCTTGCTTGGTTCGAGATGGGCATCTGTCCCAGGATGAAGACACCGTCTACTCGGTGTCCACAGCCTCTGAGTGCGGAGACCGGGAGGAGCTGAAAACGGGCAGGAGGAACCTCAGTAAGCAGGAGAACAAAGGGAAATCCTGGCGCAAACTTGATACAGCTTACGGCGATGGCGATGGGGTGAAATTCACAAAGAACAAGAGCAAAGTAAGACCACACTCTGTAGCCCATCAGAATACCAATACCTTGCATTGATCCCACATCAGAGCATATTTTGATATTTCGTTTGAACAGGAAACATCCTTGATATTGACATGGTCTAATCAATGTCCTGAGCTAATGCAGTTATACAGTCATTATTGCATTGATTTTGGATGCACAGAATGGTTAAAAAAAGTGGCAATATAACTGGGGTTTCAAGGGAGGAAACTGCACTTATACAAATTAGAATTAGAATCCCTACAGTGTGGAAACAGGCCCTTCAGCCCAGCAAGTCTACACCGACCCTCTGAAGAGTGTCCCACCCAGACCCATTCCCCTAACTCATGCACCTAACCCACACATCCTGAACACTATGGGCAATTCACCTAACCTGCACATCTTTGGACTGTGAGAGGAAACGAGAGCACCCGGAGGAAACACACGCATACACGGAGAGAATGTGCAAACTCCACACAGACGGTCGCCTGAGGCTGAGAATTGAACCTGGGTCCCTGGTGCTGTGAGGCAGCAGTGCTAACCACTGAACCACTGTGCCACCCCAGTGGTGGCTCAGTGGTTAGCACTCCTGATGCCTTTTGTGACTTCAAGACATCCCAAAGAAGTGTGATCACTGTGCAATGCAAGAAAAGTGCAAGGCACTCTCTGTGCCCATAGCCCTAATCAAATGATCGCATTGAGGTGTTTGTTGGGGGAATAAATATTGACCAATACTTTGGACCAGACCAGAACACTCCTTCCCATGGTATAAGAAGGAGATAGGAGTCAAGAGTGTGGTGCTGGAAAAGCACAGCAGGTCAGGCAGCATCAGAGAAGCAGGAAAAGCAACGTTTTGGGCAAAAGCCCTTCATTAGGAATAAGGCTGGGAGCCTCGGGGTGAAGAGATAAATGGAAGATGGGTGGGGCTTGGGGTAAGGTAGCTGAGAGTGCAATAGGAGGATGGAGGTGGGGGTAAAGGTTATAGGTTGAAGAGGTGGGTGCTGCTGATAGGCAGATAGGAAGATGGACAAATGGGCAGATGGGACAGGTCGTGAGGATGGTGCTGAACTGGAAGGTTGGAACTGGGGTAAGATGGAGGGATGGGAAATGAGGAAACTGATGAAATCCACATTGATGCCATGAGCTTGGAGGGTCCCAAGGCGGAAGATGAAGCGTTCTTCCTCCAGGTGCCGGGTGGCAAGGGAGGGGCAATGGGGGAGGCCCAGGGCCTTCATGTCCTCGGCAGATTGGGAGAGGGAGTTGAAGTGTTTGGCCATGGGGCGGTGGGGTTGATTGGTGCAGGTGTCCCGGAGATGTTCTCTGAAGCACTCTGTGAGTAGGCGTCCTGTCTCCACAATGTAGAGGAGACTGCATCGGGAACAATGGATACAATAAATGTCATGTGTGGAAGTGCAGGTGAAACTTTGATGGATGTGGAAGGCTCCTTTGGGGCCTTGGTTGGAAGTGAAGGGGAAGGTGTGGGCGCAGGTTTTGCAATTCCTGTGGTGGCAGGGGAAGGTGCCGGGATGGGACCTGACGTTGGGGGGGGCGTGGACCTGACGAAGTGGTTGCGGAGGGAACAGTCTTTCCGGAAAGCAGATGGGGTGGGGAGGGAAATATACTTCTGGTAGTGGGGTCCATTTGTAGATGGCAGAAATGGCGGAGGATGATGCGATTTGAGCCGAGGTTGGTGCAGTGGAAGGTGAGGACCAGGGGGGTTCTGACCTTGTCGCAGTTGGAGGGGTGGGGTTCGAGGGCGGAGGTGCGGGATATGGATGAGATGCGTTGGAGGGCATCTTTAACCATGTGGAAGGGGATTGGAAGGAGATAGCTTGGACCATATATTTATTTAAAGGCAATTGTAAGGTGCTGTTTTCCAGATGTGATTCGCTTGGTCCACTATTAGGCTTTAATCAAGACACACTTTTTTGCTACAATACAGTTAAAACACACACAAAAATAGAAGATTTGGCATAACTTTAACCCTTTTGAAATAACTTACTCTGTGTTATTTACCGGAAAGCAAAACTACAAACTTTCCTGAGCCCTGATCTTGCTGATTCATAATTCTGTAGTCTCATCTAAAACAAAACTACCCAGAGGGATGGCACGGTGGCTCAGTAGTTAGCACTGCTGTCTCACAGTGCCAGGGACCTGGGTTCGATTCCAGCCTCGGGTGACTGTCTGTGTGGAGTTTGCACATTCTCCCTGTGTCTGTGTAGGTTTCCTCCGGGTGCTCTGGTTTCCTCTCACAATCCAAAGCAGTACAGGTTAGGTGAATTGGCCATGCTAAATTGCCCGTATTGTTCAGGGATGTGTAGGTTACATGCATTAGTCAGATGTAAATGTAGTGTAATATGGGAATGGGTCTGGATGGGATACTGTTCGGAGGGTCCACGTGGACTTTCTGGGCTGAAGGGCCTGTTCTCACACTGTAGGGATTCTATTCTTCTATAAAAGAGAGAGCTCAATAGCTGTTTACCAAATGCTTGTTGAAGGAGATACCCAGCACCACTGTGGCAACACTGATCTACAAAAGAAACAGTGTGGAACATATCTCTTAGAGGGCAAAGTCTCATCATACCAGGCCAGGGGAGGCCTTGGTTTCAGGCCTCACCTCAAGTGAAGGGCTCTCTACACACTGCAGCAGAATGTCGATACGCATAGGGATAGATCGACTGCTTTGTCCTGGATGGCGTCAAGCCTCTTCATTCATCCAGACAAGTGGAACACATTCTGTTACACTCCCCACTTTCGCCTTGCAGATGGTCAGATTGTTTTGGGAGCCACAAGGATATGATTGTACTGGAGAGGAGTTCTACCAGGACATTGCCTGGGATGGAGCATTTCAGTGAGGAGAGGCTGGATAGGCTCCAGTAATATTCTTTTGAGTTGAGAAGGTTGAGGGGAATAGATAAGATCAAAGCCTGAAGGTTGTTTCTACTACAACTTGTGAAACTAGAACTAGTGGGCATAGCTTCAAAATACGGGGGAGCAGATTCAGTACTGAGTTGAGGAAAAACTTCTTCACTCAAAGGGTTGTGAATCTGTGGAATTCTCTGCCCAGTGAAGCAGTTGAAATTACCTCGTTGAGGGCAAATATAGATAGATTTTTGAACGGTAAAGGAACTAAAAGTTGTGGTGAGTAAGTGGAGATGAGTCCCTGAATAGGTCAGCCATGATCTTACTGAATGGCAGACTCTTGCTCCAATTTCTTATGTTCTTATAATGTTCTTATCAGCCTGGATGGTGTGCTCCATTCTGGGTGTTCCAGAAGGGGTGAGGATACTATTCACAAAACCATGGCTGATATCCAGCATGAGGAGAAAGTGAGGACTGCAGATGCTGGAGATTAGAGCTGAAAATGTGTTGCTGGAAAAGCGCAGCAGGTCAGGCAGCATCCAGGGAACAGGAGAATCGACGTTTCGGGCATAAGCCCTTCTTCAGGAATGAGGAAAGTTCACCTGCACCTCCACACACATCATCTATTGCATCCTCTGCACCCGATGTGGCCTCC